>NW_006921734.1:2943367-2951936 GCF_000298275.1 Orycteropus afer afer
CATAACATACTACACAAAACATTGTTCCACCTCCTACTTTGGTGAGTAACAACTGGGATCTTAAAAGCTTGCAAGCAGCCATCTAGATGCAACGATGGGTCTCTCCTCATCCAGAGCAAAGACGAATGAAGAAAACCAAAGATTCATGGAAATAATTAGTCCTAGCAATTGGTACACCATGCAGTCAGCAGCCTACACAACTATGGGACCAGAAGAACTAGATAGTGCCCAGCTACCACTGTCAAACACTCGGAAGGGGATCTATGTAGGAGGTCCTGGATAGAGAGGGAGAACAATGTGGAACAAAACTCAAAATCATTTGGAAAAAAAAAAAAAGAAAGAGGGGACCAGGTTTGCTGGTCTGTTAGAGCCTAGTGGAACGAATGAGACTATGGCCCCTAGCTGCCCTTCAGGTCTGGAATTGAACCCATACATGTGGCTTCCAGCCAAACAAAAGACAGGCATATGAGTTGAACATTTACCTGTGGTAGATGTTCAACTCCTCGAAGAGAACAATCTTGGGAGAAAGAAGGGTTGTTTATGCACAGGGAGACAGCTCAGTGGGCAGGAGTGCATGGAGGGATGGACACAGGGAAGAGGTAACTATTGGGAGGAAGTGGGTGGGGAGCTGTTGCAGTGGAGTAAATTGTAGTCATTGTAATGAGACAAAATGTATGTGAACAGTTGTATGGAAAGTGAACTTGCTCTGTAAATTTTCACCCAAATCACCAAAAAGTTTCTTTAGTTAAATTAAAAAAAAAAAAAAAAGTTTATTTAAGCCCAATTGTTATCCTTGTCCAGTGAAATAAGACTGAAGAATAATCAGTTTTCTATGTTACATTGTTTACCTTATTTTTACTCAGAAAACAAAACTATTTCAGTTGTCCACTCACCACCACCACCCACCTTTTAGTGTGGTCATTATCAGCCAACAGAACCTTCATATTATAATAGCAACGGAAATAAAATCAAACTCACAAATAGATGAGACATAGAAGATTGGATTGCATGCAGTTGTTACTGATCTCATCTACGAGATCCCAATATGATATAAATCTACACCTCATCTACACTTTTTTGTCAAGTCAAACATAAAAAACTTCTGCCACTAAACTTGCCCTGACACATTCTGTTTGGTATGCACCCCCTGCCCAATCCAATAATACACTTCTCATTTCATCTTCTGTGCTTTCTGCTTTCCCTACTCTCTCTGTCTTTCTGGCCTCTATTTTCTTAAAGGTTATTCTGTAGAACAATTCTGCATCATCCAAAATTATGCTTAGCCATTTAAATAAATGCATTGCGTATTATTTCATGAAGATGATGGTTAACTCTTGACCCTGATGGTGACTCTTAAGCACTTGATTGCTAACCAAAAACAAGGTCAGTAGTTCCAGCTGCTTCTGTAAAAAATTATGGCCTTGGAAACCCTATGGGACAGTTTTACTCTGTGATACAGTGTTGTCATGAGTTGGAATCAGCTAATGGCACTGGGTTTGGATGGTTTACTAAGCAAGTTTTTTTTTTTTTTTTTAAATTCTGTGCCAGAGAGGTAATAGTAGATATTCCCATAAAAAATGAAATGAAATGTTTTAGATATAATGGTCATTTGATGAAAATATTTCATAAACTGATTTATAAATTAAAATTTAACTTATAAATTACAATCTTTCTACTGGAAAGAACATTCCGTTTTGCATTGGTTATAATCTCTGTTCCACCTTTAAGAAAATATTCTGTTATTTTTCCATTTATAAATGGAATATAGGTTTTTAAAGTACAAGATGATCATTATTTTCTGCCTCAGATTGACTATGGGCAAGAGAGGTAAGAGACTATATGGGTACTATAAAATATGTAACATCATTTTAGAGAACTTCAAGTACAACAATTCAGTTTAAACCATTCTGAAAAAACATCAAGTGTTTTACAAATACAGTATACTCAAATTTAGAGTGCAATTGTTATTAAACATCCCTGAATAAAATGACTAAAACATGTTTTAATGTACACACAGAGAAAGTCCGGATTCTCTTATTCCTTCTACTTATACTCCATCTTAAATATTTCTACCTTATTTTAACAATTTAATTTTTTTAGAGTTCTAAGCCTAGAGAAATCTAATACCTACCATTTTTGCAAATGGGGATAGATTTCTAAGGTACTATTTAACTGTGAGAGGATAGATTTTTTCCCTTCTCTGTAGAATGTATTTGACCTGTCAAAAATAACGTCTGGTTTCTGAGGTATTTTGATACGACAGTGAAGGTTTTGTCATTTCTCAGACTAAGAGTATGCATCATCACTTCAAGCATATGACTTTTGCTAAAGAAAATACATCTCTGGTCCAAATCATTCATTACTATGAAGGTGACTGTCATTTCCTAGAGCTTGATGTTGGGGAACCAAGCTCTGCTTTTCTCTAAATTATAGGGGTGCTTAACTAATCACATGAGAAAACTATAACGCTGGTTAAAATAAGATAGGAATAAACATAAATCTGAGTTTAACTGCTCTTCACACACAGTGTTGGCTACTTCTCACAGCTGGAATTGGAAGTAGGAACAAGGTTGACCATGGTCTCTGCTAGGAATTCCAGTTAACTGGCTTTAACTAGTTAAACCTTAAATACTAATTTCTGAACAATTTTGAAGGAACACAGATTGACCACACTTTTTAAACTAGTCTTACATAAGTTCTGGTTCATATCTTCATCTTTTCATCAGGGGAAATGATAAAGAATTGATCTGCAAGAAAGTTATTAAGCAACAATCACTTCAAAAAATGTTCATTGCATAAAAACTGTATGTTAAACTAGAGCTGTCCAATAGAAATATAATGTGAACCACATGTGCAATTAAAAATTTCTAGTAGTCAACTTAAAAAAAAAGTGGGAACTGTATAGGTACAATTACTTTTAATAATATATCTTATTTAATTCAATAAGGAGCCCTAATGGTGCAGTGATTTAAGCACTAGGCTGCTAACAAAAAGATTAGTGGTTGAACCCCCCAGCTGCTCTACAGGAGAAAGATGACGCAGTCTATTTCTGTAGGGATTTATAGCATTGGGACCCTGTAGGGCAGTTCTATTCTGTTCTATAGGATCACGAGGAGTCTGAATTGACTGGACGGCAGTGGATTCTTTTGGTTTATTTAACCCAATAAAACAAAAAGAAAAACAAAAAATATTATCAATTCAACATGAAATCAGTTTAAAAATTATTGAGAGATTTTACATATTTTGAACACATAGTGTTCAAAATATAGTATGTATTTTACACTGACAGTACTTCTCAATTCAGAGAAGCCACATTTCAAAAGCTCCATGGACACACATGGTTTGTGGCTGCCTGTTATGGATTGAATTATGTCTCCAAAAATATGGGACAACTTTGCTAGGCCATGATTCTCAGTGGTTTGGTAGTTATGTAATGATGTAATATGGCAGTTATGTAATGTTATAATCATCCCCCATGATGTTATCTGATGTAATCATCCAGTCAGTTTTAAGGAGATTACAGTGGGATGCAACACCCTTACTCGAGTTACAACCTTGATCTGATGTAAGGGTAGGTTCCCTAGAGTATTACTTGTCACCTTTAATCTCAAAGGAGATAAAAGAAGAGAGAACCTGGCACAGAAAGAGCAACCGACTACCACCGAGAAAGAAGAGCCCAGAACAGAGCAAGACCCAAAATGTTGATACCAAGACACACGTAGATCTCCAGAGAATGCTGGGTCCACAGATCCTACAAGGTGGCAAGTACCTTCCCCCAGAGCCAATAGAGAGAAATCCTTCCACTAGAGCTGGCACTCTGAATTTAGATTTCTAGCCTCCTAAACTGTGAGAGAATAAACATCTGTTTGTTAAAGCCATCCACTTACGGTATTTCTGTTATAAAGTTGTTATTGTTGTTGTGATGTGCCGTCCAGTTGGCACTGACTCATAGTGACCCCTCCTTGGGTTTCTGAAGTGGTATCACTACAGAAGTAGATTGCACCATCTTCCTTCCGAGGAGTGGCTGGTGCGTTTGAACAGCCAGCGTTCTGGTTAGCAGTCAAGTGCCTTAAGCACTATGCTACCAGAGCTCCTTTCTGTTATAATAGCACCAGATAACTAAGTCACTACCATACTGGATAGTGCAGTGCTAGACAGTAAAATTCAGTAACAAAGCAGACAAAGTCCTTGACCTCATGGAATTATTATTATTTTATTTAAATCTTATTTAAATAAAATTAGTCTTTACCTCTTATGTACCTCTCTATGTCTTCCCGTCCCTATTAATCTACCACACATTTGGTACATTGCCCTTCCCTTCACCCAAATCAATACTTGCTCTATGTTTCTAGGAGTGTTCCCTCCCCTCACCTCCCACCCCTGGGAAGCAACAAAGAAAATTTCCTTCCATATATAAGCCTTTCCTTGACTTTTTACAATAATGAACTAATACTATATTTGTCCTTCTGTGATTGACTTATTTCACTCAGCATAATGTCCTCCAATTTCATCCATATTTTGTGGTGTTTTGTAGATTCTACATTATTCTTTAGTGTTGCATAGTATTCCATTGTGTGTATGTACCATAGTTTGGCTATCCATTCTTCTGCTGATGGGCACCTAGGTTGTTTCCATCTTTTTGCTATTGTAAATAGTGCTGTGATGAACATGGATGTGCATATGTGTATTCTTGTCCTGGTTCTCACTTCTTTAGGATATACATCTAGTAATGGGATTGCTGGATCAAATGGTGTTTCTAATTCCAGCTTTTAAAGGAATCTCCATACTGCTTTCCACAGCGGTTGTATCATTTTACAATGCCACCAGCAGTGTCTGAGAGTCCCAATCTCTCCACATCCTGGCCAACATTTGTTATTTTCTCTCTTATTGAACTTTGCTATTAGTAGTGGGGGCAGATGCTATCTTATTGTTGTTTTGATTTACATCTCTCTAAGGAGCTCTGGGGGAGCTCTGGTAGCATCATGCCTAAGGCACTTGACTGCTAACCAGAAGGCTGGTGGTTCAAACCCACCAGCCACTCCTTAGAAGGAAGATGGGGCAATCTACTTCCGTAGTGACACTGCCTCGGAAACCCAAGGAGGGGTTTCTATGAGTTGGATCTGACTCCACTGCACATAACAACAACACAACAGCAAGGAGCTCTGATGGCATAGTGCCTGTGTTAGATTGGGCTCTCTAGAGAAACACAAAAAAACAGCAAGGTATATATATATATTTATAGAGAGAGAGAGAGATTTATCTCAGGTAAATGGCTCACAAGCGTATAGAAACCGACGAGTCCAAGCTGAAAAGTCCATCTCTGGAGGAGATGGGGCTTACAGCCACCTTGGCTTCTGCAAGCACAGCCAACAAGTCCAAGCCGAAAAGTCCGTCTCTGGAGGAGATGGGGCTTGCGGCCGCCTTGGCTTCCACAAGCACAGGGGAGCCGAGAGATTCAAGCTGGCATGCAGTATATTGGTTGTTGTTTCCAATAAAAGATGAATCCGAGATCTCCAGGCCAAGCAGTGAGCCACTCACTCAAGGAAATTTGTAGTTCGCACCACAGGGTTCCAATTCTTTAAGGAAGGAATGCCATTCTTCCAGATTGTCCTTGGATATCATTGCAAGCAGGCCACACCCCTAGGGAAACTCCCTTTGGGCAGTCTGGCCACTCAGAACTCAGTCATCTGATCCCATCATGGGAACAACCACACAGAACTGGAGTCCAGCCAAGTTGACACACAGCTCCAACTATCACAGTGCCTAAGGCATTTGATTGCTAATCAGAATTTGATTCACTCCTCAGAGAGAAGATTGGGCAATCTACATCTGTACTGATACTGCCTCGGAAACCCAAGGAGGGGTCGCTATGAGTCAGATCCAACTCAGTGGCAGTGTGTTTGGTTTGGTCTTTTAATGGCTAATTGTTGTTGTTGTTGTTGTTATGTGCCGTTGAGTCGACCCCGACTCATAGCGACCCCTCCTTGGGTTTCCGAGGCAGTATCACTACAGAAGTAGGATTGCCCAACCTTCCTTCCTAGGAGCTCTGGTAGCGTAGTGGCTAAGTCACTTGCCTGCTAACCAGACGGCTGGCGGTTCAAACCCACCAGCCACTCCTCGGAAGGAAGGTAATGGCTAATGGTCGTGAGCATTTCTTCATGTTTGTTGGCTACCTGAATATCCTCTTTGGTGAAGTGTCTATTCATGTCTTCTGCCCATTTTTGAATTGGATTGTTTATTTTTTTGTTGTTGAGGTGCTGGGTTTTTCTATGTATTTTAGAGATAAGTCCCTTTTTAGATGGGTCGTTGCTGAATACTTTCTCCCCAATCTGTAGGTTCTCTTTTCACTCTTTTGGAGAAGTCTTCTGAAGCACATTTGACGTCATGGAACTTACATTCTAGAGACCTAGATATACAGACATGTTGTTGTTGTTGTTGTTGTTACGTGTTGTAGTGTAAGTCAATTTTTCTAGGAGCTTCAAGCTGAAGCCATATTCCTTCCTGACTTCCTCAAGTATTGCTTTCCAAATTTTTAAAGGAAAATACCATTAATGGTAGAAAATACTAAACAGATCTGGCTATCCTATGCAGGTCTGCTGTCATATCCCTCAGTAGTCAAAGAACAGAACATTTCTTTGAAGTCTCTAATTTTTCCAAGTGTATGCCTAACATTCATTTTCTTCCATGAAGTTTCTATTTAATTCAAGAAAACAGTGTTTTTGATTACTCACCACTGAGTAAAATGAACCTTCCAAAGATGAAAAGCTTTTCATCTCATGATTGAAAATAATTCGTTTCACTACAGATTCTATTATAAGAAAGATAGATCTAAGTATACCAGTACTGTGAGGGGAAAATTTTGGTTACAAATTTGCAAAGCTCTCTAGAGAGGGCTTCTAAGTTCACAAGGACTCAACTGAGGTCACAGTGGTTGGATGATTACTGTGGAGAACTTTGGAGTGCTTGTAAAGAGCTGCACTACTTGTAATTGTGAATTGTAAACTAATCTTTCTGAGACGAATACTTGTAAAAATAGGGCAGTTTCATGGAAATGGCAACCGTGAATCCCATAAGGAAATAATATTTGATGTTGGAGAGCTGATTGGGGAAGGTAAACATGGAAGGACTGAAGACAGCATAGAATTTGACTTATTCCTCAACCTCCAATTTGGAGAGAGTTTTAGAAATGCAGACTTCTAGGGCTTCACCACAAACCCACTAATCAGAATTTCCTGAGAGGAACCTTCAAATCTCTTTTTCTCTCTTCTTAAATGTTCTCCAAGCCATTCTGATGATTGAAGATTAGAACCTCTTCAAGTGGGAAAATTAATTACATCCTCCTCTCTGACATGACCCTTCACCCTAAAAACCCTCAGATGTTACACCCCATGACCAAACATTAGCTTCATATTATTTATTTCTGCAAATAATTTGCTTTTAACCTTAAGATATTTGAGAAAAATATCCATTATGACTTATTCAGAGCCTCGTCTAATTATAATGTTTTGATGGAGGTCACTGACATCAGACTGAATGACAATTTCAGTGAGAGGCTTTAGTGGGAAAACATTCAGAAACTGATGAGATGAAATTCGGAAGTAAATTTTGAATATTATACACACAGCCTATTAGGAGCTCTGGTAGCATAGTGCCTAAGGCACTTGACTGCTAACCAGAAGACTGGAGGTTCAAACCCACCAGTCACTCCTCGCAAGGAAAGTTGGGCAATCTACTTCCATAGTGATACTGCCTCGGAAACCCAAAGAGGGGTCGCTATGAGTCAGGGCCGAGTCGATGGCACATAACAACAACAACAACAATTAGAGAAGCAATAAATTCTGAGAGTTGCTTGAATAAATGTAGAGTGCAAATTCAGTGATGCTTACATGAAGTGTCAAAAACCATGTTACATTCATGAGACAACAATTATGAATGGAAAACTGAAATGGAAAATCATTAGCTTCCCCAATTAAACATAGAATTAGAACAAATAAAAAAAGTGAGAACAATTTTCAGCTATTACTACTCTTTAATCTCTGAAATACTTGCCTACTAACAATCGAGATAATGCGTAAAGTTCATTACAGTCCCAAGTGAGAGAGGAAACATCATAGTCAGTATTTAAACAGGTTTATGTTAAACGAGCCTAAAATAGAACAGAATGTAAACTTTACTTTTACTCAGATGACTTTCTCTCTACTGTTAGTAACCAAAACCTGCATTAAATAGTTTGTTCTGAGGTTATGAAATACATATATATCAATATTTTTAGTGCATACATGAGTAGAAATTATATATGGAAGTGCCAGATTAAATAAAATGTTGTTGTTGTTAAGTGCCGTTGAGTCATTTCCGACTCATAGTGACCCCATGCACAGCAGAACAAAACACTGCCCGATCCCGCGCCAGCCCCACAATCCCTGCCATACCTTGAGTCCATCATCGCAGCCACCTTGTCAATCCATATCGTTGAAGGCGTCCCTCTCTTTCGTCGACCCTCCACCCTACCAAGCATGACATCCTTCTCCAGGGAATGGTCCTTCTTACAACATGACCAAAATAGGTGAGA
>NW_006921734.1:2954448-2991072 GCF_000298275.1 Orycteropus afer afer
CCAAACAGTGTTTCTTTGTTATTCATAAGGTTTTCCCTGGCCAATTCTTTCAGAAGTGGACGGCCTCTTCCTTCTTCCTAGTCTGTCTCAGTCTAGAAGCTGGGCTGTTACCTGTGCACCAGGTGCATCTTGCTGGGTTTTAAACACCAGAGGCTCAGCCTCAAAACCCACGTCTACATGTCACCACAGTAGGACAAACCGACAGGCAAGTTTGTCTTGCTGTAGGAGACCTCTTGTATCACCCCCAACTGGGTCCCTGTGGCTGACTCTTCCTCTGTCTGGCTTCCTGGCTTTTCATGCCCTTTTTCCTACTCTTCTGCCCTACTGTTTTGTGTGTCCCTGAGTTGTCCCTGGGACTGACTGCTCCTCTGTCTGGGTTCCTGGCTTTTGTCCCCTTTCTCCTGCTCTCTGGTTCTGCTGCTTTGGGCAGTCCTGAGTTTCCTCTCCTCACCTAATTCCTTTGGCTGATTGCTCTTCTCTCTGGCTTCCTGGCTTTTAATTACCTTTCTCTTGCTCTTCCTGCCTGCTGCTTTGGGCATCCCCGAGTTGTCTCTCCTCACCTGTAACCCTGGGGCTGACTGATTAAATAATATAGGTTGTTTTTATAACATTCTATCCATCCAATATTTATTGAAAGTCTTTTTTGTTCCAGACACTATGGGGAACAGTGATATACTGGGAGTTAAGATGGACATGGTCTCTGTCTCTCTGGAACATATAGATAAGTTAACAGGAAATGAAGATAAATAAATATGTGATTACAATTCAACAGACTGAAATTCCTTATCATGACTTATAAGTCTTAAAACATCTACCTGACTCTTTGGTCTAATATTTCAAGAATATCCTAATTGTTCATGCACACCAGACAGAGTCTTTGCAATTTCTGTTTCTTGGACCTAAAATTCTCTTTCAATACTATCTTTGCATGTGGGTTTCTTCCCCTTTTCCCTCACTGAGGTCTCAATTAAAGTATGATCTTCTTTGTATGACTGAAATTTCTCCATGACTGTGCCGTTTTAACCCACCAGCCACTCCTCGGAAGGAAGGTTGGGCAATCTACTTCCGTAGTGATACTGCCTCGGAAACCCAAGGAGGGGTCGTTATGAGTTGGATCCAAGTTGAAGGCAGTGAGTTTGGTTTGGTTTTTGGTGCTGTTTTAAATTCAAAGGGAATACTGAGTGTGAAAGAGAATTGTGGTGCAATTAGTTTTATAAAGAAAATAGTTGCATTTCCAGCATTTACCAAAGCCCTGGATTGAAGGTTTTTTTTTTTTTTAAAGGAGGAACTAGATGGATCAACTACTGCTTAGTTGAATCTGTAATTTTTTTACTAAAAAAAAATTATTAGATTAGTGGTTCTTTTGTGTTGCTTATAGCCTGTCTTTGGTAAGCATTTAATGGCAGTTATTTTATTAACTGGTCTTACAGTTCATTAAGAATGTTTCTTGGTGCAGGAAAATTAAGAGAATGTTACCTCAATTTATTTTTGCCCACTTGACATTTTGCTCAGTTAATGTAACAAGTATCAAGAATGTCTTGCTTGACTGTGGTTATCACTTTGACCTCTTTAATTTTGCAGAGGGCACACCAGTCAGATACAATGATTTCTCATAGGTACTTTGTTCTTGAGTTTTTATAGCTTAATCATTAACTTTGCAACTATTCTACGTATAAACAGGAATTAGAAAAAGAGTGATTTATTTGGCTGACATTCATTGGGAAATAGCAAAAGGAATAATTTTCTTTTAGATTAAGAATTTTTTCACATATATATTTGAATTTAAATAAAGTCACATATATTTATTTATAATCAATGTTTATATATTTATTTTGACATAACATTATACAGGGCTATTTCTGTGTCTTATAAATTATATTCTTTGTATAAATGGATTATGTAAATGGAGTGCACTTTTTTTTTGAAAAAAAGTATGACCTATGCAACCTATTTACATTCAAGTTTAATAACCAAATATTCAATAGCAGCTATGTGAAAAGATATGTTTACCTCCCTCCACTTCTTCCATTCCCCAAGACTTCCTTTCTTTACCAGTACTGGAGTATTGAACATTTCTTTGGCTTTAAAAATATCTTCCCTCAAGCTGGTATGTCCAGTTTATTTTTCAGGACCCAGAAAAACATCTCCTCTTTCAAAACTCATTTAAAATACCACTTTCTTTATAAACCTTTTTCATTATTGCTGATTAAACTTAACTATTTCATTCCCCTTTGTGGTCACTGTCCTTTTACATACTGCTATCTCCACAACTACAGAATGTTAGTGCATTTCTTGGTCAAACACATCTCTTTTTCTGCACCTGGTAAAATAAAATTTCCTGAAGATGGGACTGTGACTAACTCCTCTGGTATCCATAGCACCATGTACAATGTTGAGCAGGCACAATGTATGAAAAAGAGAGGGCTTCTCCTCATGAAGGAATGTTGGTGGTGTAGTGGTTAAACATATGCTTGCTAACCAAAAGGTTGGCAGTTTCAACCCACCAGCCGCTTGGCAGGAGAAAGATGAGGCAGTCTGCTTCTGTAAAGGGACAATTCTCCTCTGTCCTATAGGGTCACTCTGAGTCAGAATTGACTCAATGGCAATGGGTTTAGTTTTAGTTTGTATTGTAATGAGAAAAGCATTAGACTTGGGGCTGGGGTAATTTTATCCAAAATTACAATGTGATGCGAAGGTTATGTGTTGGATCCGTAAGTTGGTAAGAGAGGGACACTATCATTTGTGTGAACTGAGAGGAAAAATGTAATGGAGAAACAGCATGGAGCAACGTAGGGTTCTGTATGGTGAAAGAGGTAGACTTTTAGCAGCGTTCCTGACTTCAGGGTAAACAATGCATAAAATAATTGTAGGAGGTTTTACTGTGGGAAAAAGTGTGTGAACTCTTTACACTTTAACAAAGATATAAATTGGTAACATGTATTTTTGAAGGTAATGCATACAGGTTTACACACAGACATAATGAATGTCTGTTAAACTCAGTAATGTGAACTATTTCCCTGCACCACTGCTATCCCAAGTTAGTCACTTATTTTTCTTCATTCATGTTGAACTTGCACACATTTCTGTAGTTGAATTCATAACATTGTATTGTATTTTATTTTTTATCTTTAATTTTAATTATACTAATATAACATTATCATATGAGAGATACGTCTACCACACCACGCACATTAGGCTAAATGACTACTACTACCAATTCAGTGTATACATTTCCTGACTTCTTCCTATGCTGTCACACACACAAGCACACACACACATACCCTACACACACATACACACACTTGCCCCTGAGTTGTTGTTAGGGGGTGCCAAGTCGTTTCTGACTCATAGTGACCATATGCACAGCAGAACGAAACACTGCCTAGTCTCATGCCAGCCTCACCATCCTTGCTATATCTGAGCCCACTGTTGCAGCCACTGTGTCAATCCATCTCATTGAGGGCCTTCCCCTTCTTCATTGAACCTCAACTTTTTTTTTTTTAACCTCTTCCCTTTGTCCATCCCTCCATGTACTCCTGCCCCCTAAGCTGTCTCCCTGTGCATAAACAGCCCTTCTTTCTCCCATGACTGTTCTCTCCAAGGAGTGTATCTACCTCAGGTAAATATTCAACTCATATGCCTGTCTTTTGTTTGGCTGGAAGTCACAGGTGTGGGTTCAATTCCAGTCCTGAAGGGTAGCTGCTAGGGGCCATAGTCTCAGTGGTTCCACCAGGCTCTATCAGACCAGCAAACCTGGTCTCCTTTTTTTTATTTTTCCAAATGATGCTGAATTTTGTTCCACATTGTTCTCCGTCTCTCAACTTTAGGAAGCATGATATCCTTCTCCAGGGAATGGTTCCTCCTGACAACATGACCAAAGTGCACCTGAAGATATCTCAATTTATTTTTATGGCATTTTTACATATAAAAGTTTTTAATGAATACATAATAAATAAACTTTTATCCTGCTCAAATTGTTGCACTGTTTTCTAATGTATGGCTATTATTTAGCCCTTACTGATGGACGGATATTTGGTTTCTTTCACTATTTTCCCCAATATAAACTATTCTGCAGTAAAATCCTGACACTGCCTCTTTGTATATTTGTACAGGCATATTTCTAGGGTAGATACCAAGAACTGTTCTTAAAGATATGCATGCACTTTTAATTGTGCCATTTACTATCAATTTGACCTCTCACCTGACTATTTGTACATCCATCAGTATCCATTTAAAATATGTAATATCTCTTATTATATGGTGTATTTTTAAAAGAGAATTATTCATTTTATTTATTAGCACTGCCACTGTGCCTAATACATTTTGCTTGGTTCACAAGTGTTCAGTAAACACTTGTTGAATAAATTAACAGATTTATAAATATGAGAAGACTAATGTGAGTAGGCCTAAATGCTTTGCATATATACTTTGATTATTTCCCTGGGATCACCATAATCAGTCCAGGAACAAAAGAAATTGGCCAGTATGTCTGAAATTGTCTACATGTTCTCTTTTTTGAATTAGACAACTGAGGTTGTATAAATACCAGGATATGAAATTAAAGGGATACTCATGGTTGACCAAAAATATATGAGCCTCACATTTTAACAAAAAAATGTATTATGAAAGAATGAAAGAGAACATGTAGTGTGGCATTCCTACCAATCATTTCAGGCAACCAAGCATTATTTTTCCTGAGTTCAAGATTTTATAGGAAACACTGACATTAATTAGGCAATGGCTATAATGTTTGGTGATCTTTATAGATCTTGTTAATAGAATAGATCAAAGACACTAAATTGAATTCCAACAGGGAATACTAAATTTTTAACTGTCAAGTTACATCTCTTCATTATTTGTCTATTAAAAATTAAGCAATAGAACCACAAACTCATCTATGCTGGGACAAAGAGAACTAGAAGGTACCAAACTATCACTCCAAAAAAAAAACAAACTCACTCAATTCTGACTCATAGTGACCCCCTTTGGGTTTCCAAGGCAGTAAATCTCTATGGAAGTAGATTGCTCAGTCTTCCTTCCGTGGGTTTGAACTGCCAACCTTCTGGTTAGCAGTCAGATGCCTTAGGCACTGCTCCACCAGAGCTCCTTCAGCTATCACTACTGACCATCTAATCAGCAGAACCTCAAATCTCAAAATATATATACATATACATATAGACCTACTGGGCTGGTTGAGCCTGAAGGACTCCCTGAGACTATCGCCCTGAGATAATCTTTAAATCTTGAACCAAAACTAACTACTGAGGTAACCTTATAGTTAAATAATAAATGGCTCAAAAAACAATGCATACAACCCATAAGTACTCTGCATATTTTTGAGACTAAATAGTCAACAATTACTTTAAAACAAAGATGAGAATGTAAAGGGGCAGGGAAACTAGATTAATGGAAATAGAACAACCAAAACTGAATGTTCACTTGTTGTAAAGAATGTGACCTATGTCACTGAACAAACTGTGTGGAAATCATTGAATGGGATACTTAACCAGTTGTGTAAACCTTCACTGAAAACACAATAAAAGATTTTTTTAAAAAGAAATTAAATAACAGAGGCACCCTAAACTGGAAATTAGCTTATTAAATGTACTGTTCAATACACCATGCTTTGAATATATATTCTAAATATGTGAAACTAATGCCTAAGGCATTTGACTGCTAACCAGAAGGCTGGTGGTTCAAATCCACCAGCCACTCCTCAAAGGAAGGTTGCACAATCTACTTTTGTAGTGATATTGCCTCAGAAACCCAAGGAGAGGTTGCTATGAGTCAGATCTGACTCAACAGCAGTGAGTGATTATTCTTTGACCATTTTAATAGACAAGTGACTCAAATAAGTTTTATGGAATTCAAAATATGCAGCAGATTGCAGTTAAGAATTAAACTAGGTCACAAAAATCCTTCAACATTTTCTCTTTTTTCATATAAATAATTGGTGCATAAATTTTTATAAAGACAACACAAGGAGGATCCAGTTATTCATGGGAATTCGTTCTATGTTGCAGCCAATTCATATCTAATTATTTGAAAGTAGAAACCAACTCAAAGCCTGTGCCATTAATTGACTATCTTTCCTGAGTTTCAACTATAATGAAAAGAACATGAACCCTCTGCCTGTCAGCTACTGTAAGAACTTATCCCCCAAGGAGATTTTTGAGTACTTTGAAAATGGTCTCCATGCAGTGATTTCCTTTTTTACATAGGCACTTATATCTTCAATTCTTTACAAGTCTCTGAGGATTAAGAAAAAAAGGTTAATACTTTCATCTGTAAGATGATGGCCTAGTGCCACAGAGGTTTTGATTTTACAACTGTGCTTCCTCCCTGAATCAGCATTTGTTTTATTTTTCATGGAGTAAAAGATTTGTTTTATATTTCCAGATAGTGGTGCCAAAGTAACCTTCCATTCTTCTTGCAATGCTCCTTTAAGCTTTGGAAGTATACTTTCTTTTTGATGCATACTTTTAATTCCCAGTAGTAATAATTATGATAATAGAATGTATACAGTTATCCTAAGTAGTATACACCACTTACCAGAAAAGCTAGAATAATTGGGTTCACTGTTTACGCAGGCAATTTAAAATCAGCAAGCAAATTGAAGTCACGTGGTCCAACTACATAACAATTCATATTTCTCTTCCATGATGGAATTATAATATAGCCTACATTTGGCCATAGTATTGCTGCTATCTTCAGAGGTTGTCTGCTCTATCATTTTTCTTTCAACTAAGTGAATACAAAATTCATCTGAGACAGATGGGTTTCTAACTCATTTAAAAGCTGTTAACTTAAGAGAGATCTGAACTTGACTACTTTGAATAAATTTAGAAGTCTCTCATAGATACACACAGACACACACACACACACACACACCATTTACTTTGCTTATCCTTAAGAAGTTTCTTTAATGCAACGGTGCTAAAATTAATTGTAAAATTGATTTATTTGTATGGGAGAATTTTAATACCCTATAGGAGCTCTGGTTGTGTAGTGCTTAAGGCATTTGACTGCTAATCAGAAGGCTAGCAGTTCAAACCCAACAGCCACTCCTCGGAAGAAAGACTGGACAATCTACTTCTGTAGAGACACCTCCTTGGAAACCCAAGGAAGGGTCGCTATGAGTCAGAACCAACTTGATGGCAGTGAGTTTGGTTTGGTTTAGTATAGATTATACAAGCTGCTGAAATAAAATGTATATACATTTCCATAAACTTAATTGTAATAAGTTGATAAAATATTCCAGAATTAAATAGAAGAATTAAACATTTGAAATGTTCACTATCCATTTGCCATATTTTGTATGTCTTTCAGGTAAAGCAACTTTATTTCAAGTATACACTATAACTTTAAATTGACTGCATAGCCAGATGATTGTTAACAGTCTGTCTTTGAAACTCAATGTAGATTTGAAAATCTATAAATACATTAAAATGCATTTACATTATTTTTCTTTCTTGTCTTTTTTTAAAAAATTTTATTGTGATTTGGGTGAAAGTTTACAGAACAAATTCATTTTCCATACAACAGTTCACATACACTTTGTCTCATGACATTGATTGCAATTTCCCACAATGCAACAGCTATCTTCCCACTTCTTCCCCATAATTACCTCTTCCCTATGGCCTTCCCTCCCAGGCACTCCTGCCTCCTGAGTCATCTCCCTGTGCATGTACAGCCCTTCTATTCTCCCATGATTGATCTCTCCAAGGAGTGTATTTACCTAATGTATGCATTTACATTTTTAAAATATTAGATGTGATTTTTCTATTTAAAATTTTTACTTTAAAAACTACATTCAGTTGGCTGATAATAAACTATGGCTAACTTGAAGAAATATTCTCACAGAGTTAAAACTTCTGAATATAATTAGCAATATTTTATGTGCACTGTTTTTCGAATATTCCTCATTTTTAGTTAAGTGAACAAATGTTAATTAAATGCTCAAACTTTATTTTTAAGTAAAATGGGAAATTAAGAAAGAAAACTCACTGCCGTTGAGTTGGATTCGACTCACAGCAACCCCTCAAGAGCTGTCATCTTGTCATGATTCATAAATTTCCTAACAAATGGATAAAGACCCCTTTTAAGTTGTACAGAAAGGAAAAGGAAAGGAGAAAACTACTGTTTGTTTGTTTGTTTCATACAGAATAAAACATCTGCCTACTTCATATCATTTAAAGAGGTCCTTCTGGTTTTCTGTTTTGCAAGGTTCAATGCAAAGGTCAGAGAACTGATCTGAATTTGTATACTCTCTGTTACATATTAATCATACTCTTTTCACATCCTGTTTAAGCACTTAACATATGACAAGTTGATCTACATTTACATGTCTATTTTCTGCATTATGCTGTGAACTACTTGGAGTCCAGGCACCTCATCTTATCCACCTCCATATGTTCAGTATCTAGAGCAGCAGTTCTCTCAGTTTATTTATTCATGGGCTCTACTTTTCCTAACTTATGGTTTAGAAACAATGTAAGCAAGTACAATGCAGTCTCAATCGTGAGACCCTGGGAACATTTAGGTGAGGTTCTATCTAGATATGGTGTGTCCAGGAGGGCATCCTTCAAGAAATTAAGTTGAGAGCTAAAGATAAACAGCAGGTATTAAGGTTAGAGGAGGTGGAGAAAAAGTGAAATGTTCTTGGTATGATAAATGCATGTACCTAAGTCCAGAGAGGAGCTCTGGTAGCATAGTGGCTAATGCACTTGACTGCTAACCAGAAGGCTGGCGGTTCAAACCCACCAGCCACTCCTCGGAAGGAAGGTTGGGCATTCCTACTTCCGTAGTGATACTGCCTCGGAAACCCAAGGAGGGGTCGCTATGAGTCGGGGCCGACTCGATGGCAAACAACAACAACAACAAATCCAGAGAAGGGACAGAGCATAAGACTTCCAGTAACTGAAATGTGAAAGTTAAACCTTAGGTGGATGGAAGTACGTGGTATGCAGAGAGTCTGGAGAAGCGAGTACGAGTCCGATAGTATAGGCTTTTTCAACCACATGTAGAAGTTTACATTTTATCCTAACAGCAAAGAGGATAGAGTGTAATGTTTTGAGCAATGACTTTATGGAAATATGCCACATATTCTAGATAGAGACAGAAAGGCCTGGTGGTGCAAATGGTTAAGCAACCAACTGCTGACAGAAAGGTTGGCAATTCAAACTCATCCAGTTGCTCCATAGGGGAAAGATCTGGTGAGCCTTCCATAAAGGATACATCTTAGAAATTTCTATAGGGCAGTTCTACTCTGTCATGTGGGGTTGCTATGATTTGAAAATGACTTGATGGCACTCAACAATAACAACAACAACAACAAATATATATAATTACAGAGAGAGAGAGAGAGTAGAAGGACTGGAAAATTGAATAAGTATAATGTATAATTAGAAAATAAAATTTTAGATTTTAAAATTGGTAAAAGTAATCTATTTTACTTTCCAAGTAATTAATGCCTACATTAACTTCCGGAAAATGCCTTCCAGTATTCACAGGAGAACTGATGAGAATTCCTGGATTGAAATATGAAATAGCAGGTGCTAATACAATGAAAGGAAACTCTGGTAGCATAGTGCCTAAGGCACTTGACTGCTCACCAGAAGGCTGGCGGTTTAAACCCACCAGCCACTCCTCGGAAGGAAGATTGGGCAATCCTACTTCCGTGGTAATACTGCCTCGGAAACCCAAGGAGAGGTCGCTATGAGTCTGGGCCGACTCGACGGCAAACAACAATAACAACAATGCAATAAAACAAAATTATACCCAATTAGTATTTGCCTTTGAGGATGCTGTTATCATTGACAACAAAAATTAATATATACTCTGAATATAAACACTTTTCTTAATTTTATGTTAAAAATTCAGTCTATTTCTGCTATAATGACTGGACTGATTTCTATGGGAAATGACCATAGTTTGGCTTTAACATAAAAAAGTGTGCTTCAATTCGTGTTATATTATTTGTATGATATTATAAACTTAAAACAGTGATGTTAAAACAAATATTTTTGGTTATTTATAAGCCATATTAACTCAATTTTCCCATTAATATAATGCAATTATTTTCTCCTTAGCTTTGAAGCAGAGTGGATAAGATCAAATCTACTCCTTAAAGTTATAACTCCTGGGAAAACCTGTTTGATCTTCCCATAGTACTTGGCCCAGTTTTATGTGTAAAGTGGGCAGTCAATAATTGTCTTTGGAATAAAAGATAAACCTGTTGATTGTTCAACTTATTTCAGTAGTAAACAATTCTGAAATGACAAAGAATTGCAGTAACTGATTAAAACAATTTTAATCTTCATACACCCCAACTATTTTATTACACTTAATTAAAATTCTAGTCTGTGCTATCTCTATACTAAATGTCAGCTTTGAATAATAAATGTTCTCCCCAGTTAGAGGTTCAAACACCACTGAGAGTGATTAAGCTGATCTAGCTCCAGCGGTGAAATAATCTCTTACAGCAGCATTTCTTGAAATGTGCAATAATGGACACAGATATCAGATCACCTGGCATGCTTGTTAAAAAGCAAAATTCTAAGCCTCATTCCAGGCCTACTGGGTCAGCATATATGTTGGGGGAATGTGGGGATGTACATTTTTAACAGACTCTCTAAACTCAGTTCTAGCAATGGAATATAACTTTTCTACAATTAATGGATATATTTTGAGTAGTGGTATAATGACTATCTTGCCTACTTTTCTTCCCCTTATGTGATATTCACTGCTATCACAAGGTTTCAGTGGTTAATTATTTTCAGAAGTGGACGGCTTCTTCCTTCTTTCTTGTCTGTCTGAATCTGGAAGCTCCACTCAGACCGATCTACCACAGGGAACCCTGCTGGTATTTGAAATACTGGTGGCACAGCTTCCAGCATCACAGCAGCCCACAAGCCACCACAGTATGACAAACTGACAGACAAGTGGTGGTATGTGATATCAACCACACATTTCAATCCTATTTCCATTCTTATTTTGAACCTCATCTTACCTACTGTTAAAGAAAAAAACAAAAACTCTATTGACTACCTCCTTTGTAAGTTGAGTTTGATTCCTTCTCATGCTCTCCCAAGCCATTTCTACTCTAATTTGATAATGTAGGCAAAATCTGGTCTCACAAAGGTGACGGAGAGTATCCTAGTTTCTCCAAACCAAATCCACTGCCATCAAGTCAGCTGGTAGGCTCGAACCACTGTTCTATTGGTTAGCAGCTGAATGTTAGTATCCACTATGACATCAGAGCTCCTCCTAGGTTCTCCTAGTGGGCTCAATCTAATCACATGTATCCTTAAAAGCAGAGAATCTTTCCTAGCTGTGGTCAGACAGGGAGCTGAGACAATGGAAGAAAGGCACAAAGCTGGGCAACGCTCCTGTGTTTAAAGATGAAGAAATGGGCCACAAGCTAGGGAACGTGGGTGGCCTCTCTTTTAAGTGTGATGAGTCAATTTACAACTCATGGCCACCCATATGACAGAGTAGAACTTCTCCACAGGGTTTTCTGGGCTGTAATCTTTATGGGAGCAGATTGCCAGGTCTTTCTTCCACGGAGCAGGTGAGTGGGTTCAAACCACCAACCTTTTGGTTAGCAGCCAAACACTGAATGTTGTACCACCAGGATTCCTTCAGTGGCCACTAGAAACTAGAAAAGACAAGGAAACATTGTTTCCAAGAGCTGCCAGAAAGAATGCAGCCCAATGTTAATTTTCAGCCCAGTGAGACCTCTGTCAAACTTCTGATCTCCAGCACCAAAAGATCATAACTGTGTTATATTAAGCCATTAAGTTTGTTGTCATTTGCTATGACAGCAGTACAAAACTAATATAAGTAGAAGGCATTGCTTTTGATCCTGCCTACATTTGTTTACTTAGAATAAAAGTACTGATATGACTAGTGGCTGTTATGACGAGAAGATATTTCAGTTGTTACCAATTCGTCTTCTCAAACTTTAGTTATGGGCATTTTGTAATTTACTATAATTATTTATATTTATATATGAGACACTCAAAGCATTTAGAACTGAACAAAATTATGTTTGTTGCATGTAGTTTTAATTACTGAGAAGTTGATATAGTTTAATAGAAGTAGGACTGAACTTAAAGTAGATCCAAGTCAATTACATTTGGAAACTGAGAACGTAGATGGAGATGCTAAGTTCTGTGTGGGAAGTGGAGAAGGCACCTGGCCTCTGACCTTGGCCTTGTGAGAAAGTATGAGTTTCTGCTTGTGTGTTTAAAGTGTTTGATTAAGGTGTTTTTAGTCGGAAAGAGCAGCATGAATAAAGGCAGAGAGATGTGATTGAGTGTCCTAAGTGGCTGAATTTGAAGTTGATTAGAACTTTGGAAATTCTGTTAGGGCACGAGTTTTGTTTTGTCTTAAAAAGAAAGATAATATCATCAGACGAATGTAAGACGGAACCGTTTTTACTGTGGAGAATAAACTGATGTCTGGAGAGCTAGTACCTATGAAAAAGGTACTGTAATAATCCAGGAAAAAACAGTTTTCTAAATCAGGCCACAAGGTGTAAGAGTGGGAAAAAAAAAAAAAAAAAGAGAGAGACAGACTCAGAGAGGAAGTGTGGAGTTATCATGGTGGAAATAATCAGGATTTGATGACTGGTTAAAGGCAGCAGGTATGGATGGGAGACACTATAAAAATGATTCCAAAATTTCTGGCATAAGTGACTGAAAGGTAAGCTCTCTAGGAAAAGTGGCAAAATGGAGAAGGGACATATACATATATAGAAGGCCCAGAGAGAACTAGGATGGGGTTTACACACACACACACACACACACATTATTGTTGTTGTTATGTGCTGTCGAGTCGAACCGACTCATAGTGACCCCTCCTTGGGTTGCTGAGGCAGTATCACTACAGAAGTAGATTGCCCAACCTTCCTTCCGAGGAGTGGCTGGTGGGTCTGAACCACCAGCCTTCTGGTTAGCAGTCAAGTGCCTTAGGCACTGTGCTACCAGAGCTCTTATATATATATATATATATATATATATTGCCCTGTCTGGAGTTTGGTTTGGTTTGGTTTGGTCTGGGATAGCTAGGTGGCAATGTCCAGAAGATTAGAAACAGATGTCTGAAGTTCAGGAAAGATATTGGTATCAGAGAAGTCAATTTGGAATTCATGTCTTATTCACTTTATAAATCACATTAGCTGGTCAAAAAAAAAAAAACTAAAAAGAAAAGAATGGATGAATGAGATGGACATAAGTTGATTAATATTTTAAATAAGAACTAGGGTTCTACTGAGGATGTTTAATGACCTGCTTTTCACTTTAGACTTAATAAACCATGGGAAGGCCCAGAGAGAACTAGGATGGGGTAATATTTTCATATTTTACAGGGAAAGCACAATTATGGATTACTTGTGTAATTGAAAAAGGAGTCCGGTGGTATGGTGGCTAAGGCATTCAGCTGCTGACCAAAAGGTTGGTGGTTTGGGCTCACCAGCTCTCCGCAGGAGCTGTGAGTTGGAATCAACTCAATGGCAGTCAGTTAGGGTAATTAAGAATTCTAAAAGAAACAGTGGCTTTTTTTTCCCCAAGTTATTTTCAAGACATTCTTCTTAAATGACATAGATAAGGACAGTTCCTGACACTTCATTCTTCATCTCCAACCTACACCACTTTGATTTCGAGGCACCCGGTGATACTATGACAAATTGCCTCTTTTATTTATAATCTCTCATTCTGTTTATCACCATAGTAGTTTTTTTTTTTTTTTTTTTTAATCCTCTAACAAACATTAAATTCAAAGAAGATAACTATAGGGAATTTTCATAAATGGTACTTTGTCATAAAATCTTGTTCTTTTGCCAGCTGCAAATAAAATCTAGCAAAAGGTACCTATGCCTGAGTTTTTCTTAATAAAATTCCTAAGTGTGATGATCTTGTCTATAGTATGTGTACTCTGGAGGTCTCTGGTTATGTATTTTTATGTTATGTGGTTTTCAATGTATTTGCACATATAGTCAGAGAAGCCCATTACAGAAACTATTTTATATATATACCTTTTTTTCAGGCTTCTACATGAGTAAATGAGAAACTAAATGACCTTGAGGATATGCACAGACCATATGTAAACATTAAAAAAGTAGCCAGAAGAGTTATAATTCTGTAATAATACTGAAAGGCAGTAAACTGGTTTAAATATTATTTGACTGTTATAAAATTCAGTTTTGTATTTTAATTTTAACCAGTAGGAAAGAATACCATGGGAATATAAAAAATGTCTCTTCATAAAAGTTAGAGTATATTTTCCTTTTTAGGAATTACTAGATAAATTTAAAAAATATTTGCTAAATCAAAATATGAGCAGATATTTTGCCTTTACCCCCAAATTAATTCATTTTGCGTTATCTCCCAAATATTGCCAACTGATCTCTCAAATATTGCTAGTTTCAATTTGAATAAATTAATTGAAAGTACTTCATATAATTGCTTATCTTCTTTGAAAGAGAATCAAAATGTTTGGATCCTTGGGGCATCATTAATCAAAATGAAAATCACCTACTGATTCTATTGTGGGTGCATATAAGAAAAAGACAAAAACAAAATGATTGAAACTAAGCTTATTTCTCAATCCTCAAAAATAATTTTATTTGAGATCCATGACATCTTATCAGGTTTAACGACTTGGTCTCACAAGGATTTCTCTTCTGAAGACTGGCCAGAATATTGCTGTCTTTTACTTAGGGCTAATCAAATCACACTAGTTTAATAAAATAAGATTTTAAATTACTCGTTTTAGGAAATTATCTTAGAAATAGAAGACATCACTAATTGTGCCACAGACAAAAGAATCCCACATAGTATCAGTGACAATCTCCATTACAGCTACTATACACACACATATATATGCATATATAATTAGTTAACTTTTATTGTTGTAAAAATATAGGTAACGCAACACTTGCCAATGCAACGTTTTTCACTTGTATAAATCAATGACACCAATTATATCAATAGTGTACAACCATCACCAACATCCATTGCCATATTTTGCATCCCCATAAACAGTAACTCCATGCTAACTAAATAAAGATCCCCTCTTCCCCTTCCCTCCTGCCCCTGATAATCACTGTTAAACTCTGTTCTCCATATATGTGCATATCTTAAGTGTTTTATATTAGTGAAATCATACATTATTTATCTTTTGTGACTGATTTATTTCACTTAGTATAATGTTTTCAAGGTTCATGCATGTGGTGGCATGTATCAAGACTTTATTTCTCTTTATGCAGAATTCCATTGTGTGTATGTACAATATTTTGTTTGTCTATTCATCTATTTATGGAGATTTGTCTTGTTTCCACTTTTAATGGACACAATAAGTTCATGTCACTTTTTTGCTTTATTCCAACTTGAGATAAGAATGAAAGTCCTTACTCTGGTTGACAAAGTCCTTGCTTTGGGCTTTATATATATATATATATACTCTGCTAATAAAATAGCTAATAAACACATGAACCACTGTATTTTATGACTCAAATAAAATCACATCTACTTCCTTAAGTACTGCCAGACTTGCTATGTCACACTTATTTGCTCTTGTCTTCTGTTGCATTTATATTCTTTGGCATTCACTTGGCACGTATACACTCATTGTTAAAGTCTTATTACCTCACCTTTACAGTTCTTTAATAGTTGTGCTAGAAAAAATAATTTTTTGTTTTTAATAGCAATATATGAAAATCATGCTAAAATATCAAACAGTAAAAGCTCTATAATGACAAGGAAAGACCTCCTGTTCCACCTTTCCCTCAACTTTGATCCCAAAAGGCTATTATATATATATATATATATATATATATATAACATGACTATATTCCATCACCTAGATTGTATAGTTATCACTATTTTACCATACTCCTTTAACTATTTAACCATCTCTCTCCCTTTCTTTCAGTTGCATAACTTAAAGCAAAGTTCACACATAATGCTGTTTCATTCCTTTACATCAGGATGGATTTTTTCCTACATAATATAATGTAGTTGTCTCACCTAACAAAATAAATAATTTCTGATTTCACCTAATATCCAGTCCATATTTATATTTTCTTATTTATTCAAAATGAATCATTCCTCAAAATCAGAACATAAATGAGGTCCACACATTACATATGACATTTGATTGTTTTGTGTCTTCAGTCTCTTAATTTAGACCAATTCCCAGGGCCTTTCATTCATAAATATAATCATTTTAAACCCATCTTCTAGATTATCCCTGTATCTCTAAGTACAATTCCTATATAATATTAATATATCTTTGTTTATCAATTGAAAGCATACTTGATTTCTGGTATAGAAAAAAATTTTCTCTACCCACACTCCCCTCAGCTAACCCTACCTACAAAGCTATTTTATCTTTATGAGACTTTTATTTGTAATCTATGTATCATTGGATAACATACTTAATTTCTTGTTTAATATCTAATCAAGACAGCATCTGTGAACTTCCCACTCCGAAAGATGATGACATTAATGCTTCTAACTTTTGTTTCAGTGCTTCTCACTCACTTCTACTTTTCTAATTTCTGATAACTAAATTTTACTTTTACACCATCAAGACTGACAACATATACATTCTTTGCAGTAATTAGAACTAAGTCTTCTTTATCTTGTCTTCAGTCTACCTAGAGAATTATCCTGAAAGATGAAAATTAATAAACGTGTTTATATTGCTATGATGATCAAGCTTTTCTCACCATAGTGCCAACTTGTATAAAATGATTGTAATTCCTTTCTTGTATATGTATTTTTAACTATCCTAGAGTTTTGTCATTGCCTTCCTTTTTCTTATAACTTCTTGCCTTTTTTAATAGTCAACTTCTCACTAAAATATGCTGAATATGATATAGTTAATCAAGATCCATTGTTTCCTCCAGAACAGTCAGTTCACTAGTTAGGACATTACTTCCCGAGGCCTGCCTGAAGCTGTCCTGAGATTTCTCCTCACTGATCTCTATGTTTCCTAGACCCATTTCATTTTAAAATAGATCCTCTTTGTTTTCTCAATTTTCCAAAGATATTTGTGACATAAATTTTCTGAGTTCTAGCACATCTGGAAATATCTTTATTCAACTCTCATAATTGATTAGTTTTAATACTTACAGAATTCTAAGCATAAAACAAAATTTTCCCAGGCCTGTGAAACCATCACTATCTGACATTCTATATTGCTGATGAGAATTCTGCTCTTCTAAATCTCATTCTTTGTAGGTAATCTACTTTTTTTCTTTCCGACACTTCTAGCACTTCTTTTTATTCTGCAGGTTCTGATTGATGTACTAATTTTACTATCATTGTATTGGCCACTCAATGTGTGTTTGTTCTAAAAACTCATTCTTGAAAATAAAATAATTCTCTTTTATTTAGCTACTTTTTTGCCACATTAACGTTTTCTTTATTAACCAGGTGTTAAACCTCTGAACACTGACTCTTCTTTTCTCTTGTGTTTTCCCTTTATCTTTGTCATTTTGCTTTACTTTTGGAAGATCTCCTTGACTTTAAATTTTAACAGTTTATTGTTATTCTATTTCAGCATTGATGGTTTTATTTCTCTGAATCATTTCTTGTCACTGTTCAATTTTCACATCATCCTGTTCTTGTTTTTTATTATTCTGAGCCTTTCTGAGGATAGTAATTAGCGGCTTTAGTTTTAAGTTTATGTTCTGTTTATTGAATTGTCTTTTTCCCTTGAGGTAATTTTTCTGATATTTTATCTTTCATTCTTATGTTCCATGAAGGCTTTCCTCACAAGTCGGGTGGCACCAGCCTACTTGTTTATATTTTAAAATTAATTAATTAAAAATAGATCAAAACTCAATGGACATAGTAAAGAGCTTATCAATTAACAGGTTTTATTTTAGACTTTTTGCTTGAAAGTAACAGAATATGCAAATAAAGTGTCTTAATCATATAAAAGTTAATCTGTATTGGAGCAGATTGTTGCAGGTTAATTCAGAGGCCCAATAATGCTATGTGAGGCATTGGCTCATTATTTTATCCTTTTTTCTTTGTTAATCTTGATATAGATGAGGCTTAAGCTTGTTCCCTAGTCATAAATGACTGTGGCAATTGCAGGTATCTTAGATACATACAACAAATATAGTGGGGAAAAAAGGTCTTTTTTGTTTTGCTTTGTTTTATTTTTTGAATAAAATGTATTTTTACATTAGTGAGGAAAACCTTCCTCAGAAGTCTCTCAAGAGACTCAAAAAATTCCTCAGGTTCAATAGTTCATATTGGATCAAATGCTCATGTCCAAGACATAAGAGAATATTCAAAAGGAGTTATTTGGCATTTTTCACTTCTATGGAGATGATCATGCTCAACCATAAAGAGAAGCTTGGGAAGTGTCATAGACGACATCTGGGTAAACAACCTATCACTGCTGCCTTGGAGTGGCTGGGTGGGGAGCCAACCAACATGCTGGAACCCCTGACATTTTTTGCGTCATGAGTCTCCTTAGCATTTGTCACAGTTCATTAGCTCCTTCATGACTTTATGTGCATATTCAAGGATCTAATGATGGCCTTCTCTCATTCTTTTCATCAGTATGTATTTACATCTTTTTTTATTTGGATATCATTTTATTGAGGCTTCAGAAGAGAAAAATGTGTTGATTCAGTCTACAACTTTGACCTGGAAGTTTTTAATTCAATTTCAACAGTAATGTTGACTGCTTGCCTATATTTGCCTTTTAATTCATATTTAAAGATGCAATTTTGAGTCAATTACTTCCCGATACTCTCTTGTAAACAGCATTCCATAGAAACTTTCTAAAAAATTCAACCAAGGCCTAATGATGTCTTTGTTCACTTCGCATCTGAGTCCTATAACCCTATAAATTTCTTCTTGTACAGATGATGCCAAATGTCAAAATAATGCCTCTGACTTATTCTTTTGCTTATAGTCATTTCCCCTTCTCATCTTCATTTCATTCTGCATGAAGTTACTCATATGTGTGTCTACCAACCTTTTGGTCAATTGTCAAACGCTCAACCACTTAACCAAGCTTAAGACTCCTTGCTTTCAATTAGGAGCACATATATGAGTCGGGGCTGACTCGACGGCAAATAACAACAACAACAACATATCAAAGGTAAGCATTCATTCTCTTTATCTAGGTAAATTGATACCTATAATGTATTATGAGTTTCTGGTATGGTCTACCATTTCTCTCCTTTCAACATCAATAACATTTCTTTATCTTAGGTTTGCCTTATGGCAATATGCCCTTATCATATTTCCTGCAAGTATTTTCAGTTATGCAAATGAGATTTTGATTTTCTAAAAGAATAAAAAGTAGAGTCAACAATGACAGACCACTGATTCTGATGTGGATTTGAAGCAATAAAGGAGGTCTTGGGATCTCACAGGATGGTGGTCATTTTCTCAAAAAAATTTTTCCAATAATCTTTTCTTTTCTCATCACACACATTTTTTTTCCCTTGAACTAGGTGAGTAGTTTCAAAATCAGGTTTTCAGTAATTTCCTTTGTAAATTTTTAAATGCAGTTTCTTCCATACTTATTTTGATATCTGATATCAATCATATTGGTGTCTCAAATGGAGGCAGGAAAAGTCATGTTTAAGTTCAATAGCAGCCCTATCTCAGGATCTAGGTCACATGATACAGACAAATTTAGACCGTTCTCTTTCCTGGAACTTGGGTAGGTGGGTGGATGGGAAGAGGGGCTCCTGCCAATTGTCTATTTATATAAAAATTGGGAATATTGATGGCATGATCTAATTAAGGAATGCTATGGAGGCTTTCGGGAGCTCTGGTAGTGTAGTGCCTAAGGCATTTGACTGCTAACCAGAAGGCTGGCGGTTCAAACCCACCAGCCCCTCCTCAGAAGGAAGGTTGGGCAATCTACTTCCATAGTGATACTGCCACGGAAACCCAAGGAGGGGTCTCTATGAGTCAGGACTGACTCAAAGGCAGTGAATTTTTTTTTTTTTTTTTTTTTTTAATGGAAGCTTTCATAAGACTTCCATGGTTTAGATTCTTACTTAGGAACAATGGGCATCTTTAATCTCCCATGGAGTTTGGGTGGGGCTTCACTGCATGAGTGGTTCTTGTCAAAATGTTTAACAGAGTTGAAGGCACAAGTTTGTTTCATGAGGGATGTGTTTCCATGAGTATTGATAGGTAGCTTCTGTTATTGCAAAGAGCTCTGGTGATGCAGTGGATAAGGCATACTGACTGCTAACCAGAAGATCAGTGCTTCAAACCCACCAGCTGCTCCATAGGAGAAAGATGAGGCAATCTAATTCTGCAAAGATTTACAGCCTTGGAAATGCTTTTGGGGTTGCTATGAGCTCTGGTAGCATAGTGGCTAAGGCACTTGACTGCTAACCAGAAGGCAGGCGGTTCAAACCCACCAGCCACTCCTCGGAAGGAAGGTTGGGCAATCCTACTTCCGTAGTGATACTGCCTCGGAAACCCAAGGAGGGGTCACTATGAGTCGGGGCCGACTCGACGGCAAACAACAACAACAACAATGAGCCAGAACAGACTTGATGGAAGTGGGTTTAGTTTATTGTAGTGTGTGTTCTCAGCTTATTTACTGACCAATCTTCCCCCAAACATGGTTTCCTGTGATAGAGCACAGAAAAAGATTTGTCTAGGGTGGTTTTGTGTTTTGTAAGAAATAGACTACAAGTAACACTGCTTTATGGCCTAGTAACACAATATGGACTGAAAAACTTTTTTCCAAATACTAGGTACTGAAGAATGGAGAGGCAGCTGAGCTCATATGCACAGGAAATAAAATTGGTGAAAGATACAGGAATTATATGGGCAGAACCGGGAATAACAGAATGATGTAAGATGGTAGTGGCACATATGTTTGTAAGACATGCTCTATGTTCTTACGGATCCCTTGGTGATGAAAATGGTTTGTGTTTGACTGCTAATGCAAAGATTGGTGGTCCAAACCCACCCAGGACTACCAGGGAAGAAAAGACTTGACAATCTGCTTCCATTAATATTACAGCCAAGAACACCTTATGGAATTGTTCGACTCTGTAAAAAACACATGGAGTTCCCACGAGTAGGAATCGACTTGATAGAAAGTAACAACAACAACATCTTGCTATATTCAAGGATTCTATGGAGATTTAAAAAAAACTCCCAAATTGGATACATCTTACCTGCCAGGTCTGTTGCCATTTAAATACTCTCTCTCCGAGTCTCAGTAGCTAAGTCATTAAAAACAAACTTCTTCCCAATTTTCTGCTCAAGTAACTGCTAATAAGGAACATCAGTGACCAGATTAAGCTGGGAAGCAACTTCGGGAAAGAGAATAATGGCTATGGTAGTAGGAAGCAAAAGGAGGATAAAAGAAAGCAATGTATGCTACACTTCCACTAGTCTAAATTCTATAACTTTTAGACCAAAAATTAATATAGTCTCTAATTTCAGAATGTTATTAAAAATATAGTGGTAATTAATAGTTTTATAATAGCTACTGAACACTCATAAAGTCCTAGATTTTAGATGATCAGTAAAAGTCCTATTTTTTTTTTTCAATATTTTCATGACAGATATTGGATAAATAAATACTCCCATAAACATTTGCAAATGATCATTAAGAAGTTTATAGAGCAACACTGTATGATTTTAAACATAGTTATTTACCATAAAAATAATGATTAGTATGAGAACAGTGTTATAAAACAAGTTCTATTAGATGCTTCAAAACATCAACTTATCTCATTTATTTTTATATGTTAAATTAGTAGGAAAGTAAAAAATAAATCATAAATAGAATTTTAAGAAATACACTAGAAAGAAAGGAAAACAAATTATAATAAACTCACCAGCCACTCCTCGGAAGGAAGATGGAGCAATCTACTTCCCTAGTGATACTGCCTCGGAAACCCAAGGAGGGGTTGCTATGAGTCGGATCCGACTCGACGGCACATAACAACAGCAACATTCATACATCTAATTGAAAAATTATGAATAAAAGTTAATACTTAATAGTAGTGAGAATGTGATGAAAAGAACCTCACCACATACTGCTGAACATGTCCTCCTGTCTGATAAACAATTCCACAGAATATACCAAAAGCAAAGATGCCACTTGGAAGACTAAGGTATGCCTAACCCAAGCCACTGGTATTTTCAGAAGTCTCCTAGGCATGTAAAAGCTGGAAAATGAATAAGGAAGACTAAATAAGAGTTAATGCCTTTCAATTGTGGTGTTGGCAACGAATACTGAAAATACTGCGGACTGTCAGAAGAAGGAACAAATCTGTCCTGGAGGAAGCACAGCCAGAATGCTCCTCCGAAGCGAGAATGGCCTGATGTTGTCTCACCTACTTTGGTCATGTTGTCAGAAAGGACCATTCCCTGGAGCAGGATATCATGCTTGGTAAAGTGGAAGGTCAGAGAAAAACAGGAAGATGTTCAACGAGATGGATTGAGTACAAAAGAGGTTATAAAGATGGGCTCAAGTATAGCAAGGATTGTGAGGATGTCACACAACCAGGCAGTGTTTCATTCTGTTATACATAAGGTCACTTTGAGTCGGAGCTGAATCGATGGTACCTAACAACAACAACATCAAGAGCGTTTGAAACATATGTGCTCACCCAATGACTCCCCTTCTGGAAACCTACCCAATGGAAATAAGTAGAAATACAATCACATTGTTACCTAAAATTGTCAAACATTGGAAAACTAAAACACTTAAGAAATAAAAGTGTTAAGTTATTAGACATCCATTAGTTAAATTATTACTTGGTAATTAGAGTATTTCTGAGTAACACTTAATTGGAAAATGCTCAGGATAAAATGTTAACTCCAAATGTTGTTGTTATGTGCCGTCAAGTCGTACTGACTCATAGCGACCCCTCCTTGGGTTTCCGAGGCAGTATCATTACAGAAGTAGATTGCCCCATATTCCTTCCGAGGAGTGACTCCAAATAGTGGGATAAATATTACAAGTGAAATTTTTTAAAACAGTAAAAACAATGAAGGAATTTTCATTTTATTGTGATTTTTATTTTTTTCTTTGTAGCTATATTTTTCAAATTGCCTACCACAAGCACTTTAATTTTGTAATTCAAAATATTTTGTTCAAATAAAGCACCAAGTGTAAAACTGTTGCTATACATTCTAAGAATACAAGGGAAAACATGAGTTTTTGTTTATTTTTTGCGAGTTTGAAATTGCTATGAAACACTCAATATTTTAAGTAAGAAAATATCTTCTCTTTACTTTCCTTTTCTGAATATTAGGCAAATATTTTAGTCAGACCCTTAGTCAGAAAAAATCCCTGAGATTATATCTCCAAAGTTCAATTATAATTATTCATTAATACATATGATGATTACCTATCTATAGTTTCCATTAATCATTGATTGGAGCAATTCTAATAATTTTTAATCATCATGAATTTTCAAAGACTTATAAATCTTATAAACTTATAAAAATCCCATAGTTATTGCTAATGGAATTAAGAAAATGATGACAAGTGACACATGAGATGAAGCAGTAGAGGAATATAGCAAATATGTACTTATTTTGTTTTTCATGCTGTAAATAAAACAAACCCACTGCCACCGAGTCAATTCCAACTCATAGTAACCCCCATTGGGTTTCCCAGGCTGTAAATCTTGACAGAAATTGATTGCCTCATCTTCTTCCCATGGAACACCTGGTGGATTTGAACTGCTGACTTTCTGATTAGCAGCCAAATGAAAATTATAGATATAATCTGAAAGATAAACGATTTGGGGAGCATAATCTTATTGCCCTCTTCAAACTCAATGATTCTTTGTGTCTTTGTATTAATCAGATTATTATGGAACAATGCAATAAATTGGACTTAAGCTAAAGAAACATGGATTAAAAGGGTCCAGCTGTGTCAAAAATGAGTCATGTGACTTTGGTATTGTTGCTGTACAGTCAATTCTCACTGTGCAATCAATTCAAATGCATGTATGCAGAGTAGAATTGCTCCATGGGATTTTCAAGGCTGTGGCCTTTCAGAAAAGTATCACAGCACCGCTGGGTAGATTCTGAAGCACTGCTGGAAAGATTAAAATCGCCAACCTTTTGGCTAGTAATCAAGGGCTTAACAGTTTGCACCACCCAGGTCACCATGTGACTTTAAAAAAGTCATTACTTTTCTCAGTAAAGAGAACTATATTTTTGTAGGTCTTTTCCAATTTAATATCTACAATTATAATAATTGTGTGAGAAAATATGATAGCAACATTATTATAAATTAGAAATATATATTGTATAATTTTGAAGTAAAATATTACATAGAATATTAATATGTCCTCCACTTCTCTAAGATGAAATTTTAAAAATATTTTTCATACAATATTATTTGCTCTACTTTCATAAATCCTGTGAAGTATAAGGAAATGGCTGACTCTGGCCATAAAGAAGAAATAATACTGTGATGTTGAGATCCTCACAAGGCTAGAAATCTCCAGTGCCTTTTAGTGCTATAATTCAAAAATTGTCATAAATGTTATTTAATCCATAAAACTTACAACATCTGTTTAAACAGAATTTTTGACATTTATTTTGTATTTATTCAGGTACTAATCCCTCTCCTTTAGTGGACTTTCTAATTTTGCTTCAAAATCTAATCAGTAGACTTCATGATCAAAGACATGTTCAATTTAGAGTTAGAAAGGAAATGACTACAATATTAGGTTTGACATAAGATAAATATTCCTTCCTGCCTATGAAATTAACATGATTAAATAACTATTCCCTTTCCAAGTGTGAGGGAAATGAGATGTTTTCTTAGTCTACGTTTGGTTTGTTTGTTTGCTGGTTGGTTGGGTGTTATAAGAGAACATGCTACTGATACATAGAGTATTTAAGTCAATGTTTGCTCTTTGTCTACTATGTTCACTAAGCCGATGTAAAAGTTTAAATTAGATAATAGAAAAGGTCATGTGAACAACTTCTTTCATAGGAAATAATTAATAATAAGGAAGAGAATGAAAGAATAAATATAATCCAGGCAAAGTTATAGGATGGGGAGTTCTGGCAAGATGGTAGGACAGGTAGCTTGTCTACCTCTGCAACAAAGCAAACTGTAGTAAATACACACAATGGAATACTATGCAACCCTAAAGAATAATATAGAATCTGCATGACATGGATGAACTTGCAGGACATTATGCTGATGAAATTAGTCAATCACAGAAGAACAAATATTGTATTAGTCCACTATTGTAAAAAGTCATGGAATGTTTAAACATGGAAGGAAAGTTTCTTTGTTAGTCACCAGGGATGGGAGGGGAGGGGAGCAAAAATTCCTAGATAGGTTAAAAAGAGAGAGAGAAACCAAAGATTATTAATGGTTACCAGAGGTATGAGGAAGGCAGAAAGGGGAAGCTTTTGTTTGTAGGGCATTGAGTTTATGTTAATGGAGAGAAAGTTATAGGATGGAAGACAGAGGTCCAACAATTTAGAAAACATAAAACAAAAAAAAGTAAGAAAACAAGTTCCTTAAATAATACAGTTAAAGTGAAAGCATGGCAGTAAACTTGAGGTATCTAATTGAGGCCAAAGTGTGAAAAACTAAGATCAATAAAATAATATTGACATATGTGGGTAAATGATGAATAATGGTCCTCAATATAAATAAAGGGAGTTCTGGTGGCATGGTGCCTAAGGCATTTGACTACTAACCAGAAGCCTGATGGTTCAAACCTAACAGGTCCTCAATATAAATAAAGGCTAAATAATTAAGAGTTTTCTTTGAAAAAAGGTACAAATAAAATACACCAATCAAGATAAAGAAAAAAAACACACTTTAAGGGACAGATTCCTTATGAAGAACATTTGTGTCTGAGAACCTCTGCTTTGTACTTATCACATTTGCTTAAAAATGACTGAATTATTTGGTTAATAAAATAAGAAGTTTTGGAGGAATAGATGTTTGGCAGATTAAGGTTGGCTGCACATATGCTCTACTCTTGGATGTTGTTTGTGAACATCCCAAGCTTTGTCAATCTCTGGTTACCACAGTGTTTCTCATCCACCTCTTCTACTGCTACAGCTCTCACTGTTCTTGTCAGCATGACCATCTGCTGCTTTGGTTTCACATCAATCATCTTCAACACTGCATGGCTTTCATAGGTGTTCCAATGCCCAACTTCAAAATTTCTTTTGGAGAAGTCCACATTAGCACTCTTGAAGTTCCCAGCCCAAGAAATAATATGTATCTTCCAGAGAAAAAGAAACTATGTCACATATCAAGTGACCCAAGTGAAATTAGTTTAAGTTCACATGATATAATGGTAGTGGAATTATACTAGTATGAGTATTTAGACTCTCAGATAGCATGTCAACACAGAACTTGTGCTTCATTGGTGATGAGCTATCTTCTTTCATGGTAAATCCTATGGCTCTCATATGGGTCAGCTTTTAAGAATCTTCATTTTCTAATTGTATTTTCTATTACCTAACTTCCAAAGTAACAATATGCTATAATGATCCTTGGTAATAAATTACTAAAATTTTGCATGGGTTTAAAACAGACATTTTTCTGCCCTTGAAGCATGCAGAGCACACTGTAGTACCACTGCCTAGTTTATGTGGGTTATTTATACACAGGTCATATTTTTCCTGCTAAACTGAACACTTCATGAGATCAGAGCATTTATCCAGTTTGTCCTTGAATCCTCCACTATGTCTATGTACAATGCATATGGCTGGCACTCAGTAAATATTTAATAAATGATCATGTTAACAAATGAAAAATGTTTTTTTCTGAGATGATTCTTATTACACAGTTTCACTGTTGTTGTTGACTCATAGCGACCCCTCCTTGGGTTTCCAAGGCCGTATCACTATGGAAGTAGATTGCCCAACCTTCCTTCCGAGGAGTGGCTGGTGGGTTTGAACTGCCCACCTTCTGGTTTGCAGTCAGGTGCCTTAGGCACTATGGTAAATTTCACTAGAGTTTTAAAATTCCCCAGAGAAATTCAGTCTAAGCATTAATTTTAAAATAGCAATAATGCAATAAAATTTAATATAGCACTGTTGTAAACGAAGATTGTTTAAAGATAATAGGCAGAGAATTTCATTGTTAACACCATGAAGCACATTAAAATGAATTATGCATTTCCATTTCTAATGTTAAGGTAACAAAGCTTTTATTCATACCTCATGGCATTAAGATTTCTAGCTTCATGGAAAATATTTTAAAATGGTTGATTATTTTCTCAATGGTGATATGAAACATAAAAACATCTTACTTAAACAGCATATTTCTAGAGTATTTTAATCTTGTAAATTCTCTAAATTCTTCTATATCTCTTTACTAAATGTTTTAGATAAAAACACATATAATATATGTTGTTGTTATTGTTATGTGCCATTGAGTAGGACCCGACTCATAGCGACCCCTCCTTGGCTTTCTGAGACAGTATCACTACAGAAGTAGATTGCCCAACCTTCCTTCTGAGGAGTGGCTGGTGGGTTTGAACCGTCAGCCTTTTTTTAGCAGTCAAGTGCCTTAGCCACTATGCTATAAGAGCTCCCATATAATATATATTTGTATGTAAATTATCTAATCCTCTCTCTACATATCCATCATCATTTTGCATTGCTACATGCTGAGGTGATTGATCTATCAAAGCCAATCCTTAAGTCATGAAATTGAATCATCTTATGGTAACAACCAGAATGTTTGTTAGATGCAAGGATGGTGACACTTTGTCTCACGTGCTTTAGACATGTTATCAGGAGGGACCAGGCTCTGGAGAATGACATCATGCTCCGTAAAGTAGAAGGTCAGCGAAAGAGGGAAGATCCTCAGTGGGATGGATGGACACACTAGCTGCAGCCATGGGCTCAAACATGACAAAATTGTGAGGATGGTGCAGAACTAAGCATTGTTTCATTGGGTAAATGTAAGTCAGAACCTACTTGATGGTACCTAACAACAATAACACGGCAAAATTCAAAAATCTCAGGCTGAAGGAATCTAGATGGCTTGATAGTAGTGATGATTCAGGTCCAGCCAAGTGCAGTTAAATCAGCATTTCTGCCTCTGTGGCTGAATTAAAATGATTCACTGTTAAGGGACATTATCAGTCCATAACACTGTCAGGATTTCTCTTTCCAGAGAGTGCAGGGATTAAATAAGCACTCCTTTTCCAAAGCATATGTTTACAATGATATGGTCACAAGTGTGAGGAAGCGTCACCATAATGTGTGGGCTTAAAAAAGGCTAGACTTCAGACAGTGAACTTCCAGAACAACAGAGAAAACTGAGGGAGTGGTTTTTTTGTTTGAATCCCAGAGTTCATCATGTAGAAGTCACTTACATGATCATATTCATGGATGAAGAAAAACGACAAAAATATAGAATATTTTGGTTTGGTGTATGTGCCAGGTGGGGTAAGGAAGGTAAATGAGAGTTTGAATAAAAGTCACTTTGAACTTTAAAAGAGGCTGACCTTGAAGAAAATGAAAAATGGCACAGTATTATTGAGGGATAAAATGAAAGAAGCAACAAATTATAAGAGAAATAAAGGAAATTATAGTCTCTACTCTTTTGCAATTTTTGTTCACCACTGTGTTAAAATATATATTTGATGAACAGCACCTGCTTTTAATACACATTGAAATTTTATACGATTAGGCATTCCATTTTATAGTTTATCTAATAAAAACTGAACCTATGAGAAGTAAGAATGTATTTGCCCTTTTTTTTCCCACTTTGTATTGGAAGCTGTTCAATTTGTAATCCAAAACTGTCTGCTTCACATTAATGGATTATAAATACACTTGATAATTAAAAGCAAGTGTTTGGAGTTCTTGCTGCACACACACATGGTGGCAGAGTGTGAGGTTAAGCTGCCTCTGGGTCCATGTGAAATACTCAGCTTACTGCATCTTCTGGCCACATTCCACGTCAGTGTTATAGGAAGCATCTTCTAAAACTGCCTCTTTGTAAATTGCCTTTAGTGCATTTTTTTTTTTTTTTTGGTTATGTTTTTTTGCAGGTTTGAGTTTATGGAAAATAGCTGAGATGAATAAGATAAGGGTTTACTGTGATGTTTAAATTTTAAATAAAATGGGAAAATTAGTTCATTTTGATCCATACTCAAAGCCAAAATCAGCCCTAAGCCGCTCACACCATTTCAAGTGCAGTGATGACAAGGGTCACTCGAGGGGGCTATTTGGCTGGATGCTGTGCGTTCGAAGCTCTGCACGGAATGCTGCCACAGCCCAGCAGGCAGGAGGAAGCAGTCTCTTCTCATGCCTCTAATGATCTGTGAAATGGCTTGAATCCAGGACATGGCTCACCCCTGAGTCCTAGAGAAATTAAAAAATGTCCTTCATAGTGTTTCCCTTTGTCAAAAATGTAACTTCCATAATTCCTGCTTCAATTTTACTTAGCCACTTGTCTAAAAGTAAATGAAATATAATGTACATTTTTATGTTTGGCATTTAGTATGGAACCATCATTTATCAGCACTAAGGCGGATCTTCTTTATATTATCTTCCCCCTTTAAAGATTGGCTTTTTCTTCCCAGTCACAAATTATATATTTAAATTTAAGTTTCATAGTATACTTGTAATTTACATCTGACATTTTATTTTACTTTTAAGTAATTGATTTCCTATAGAGAGGTGACTCTCCTTAGTTCAATTTATGTTCCAAGGATAATTAAAATAATTTATTTTTAGTCTCTAATATCATTATTTAATAGAATACTTAAATATAAGGGTATTGTACTTGATTGCAGATATTTAAGAGGTGTGAGTCCTAGTTTTAACTGTCAAAACAGTTATCAGAAATCCTGTATGTTACCTAATTTCTTAATGTCTCATTTGCGAAACACTATGAGCACTTACATATATGAGGTGTTATCATCATAGGTATATAGACATAAGTAACCATATTGATCAAGCCATACCCAAAAATTACACCCTGACATCACTTAATAAAATAGCTGTACAAGCTTTAAAGAATGCTTTCTATAATGGATTTTCTACAAACTTTCAGACACTCATATCTACCTAGAATATAACTCAGAATATTTTATTTTCACCATCTTGCAGCATGTCAAGAAAATAATTTCCCATATATAATCAGTTCCATCCAGGCAACCCAGGTAATTTGGGGACTATCAGAACCTGAGGTATTAAACTGTGGCCACTCTTCCTTCCCTCACAATATACTAAGTGTCCTAATGTCCCCTCCCAAAGACTTTTGTTCCTTCACCTCCCCCTTCAAAGTATAACTTCTTCCTTCTCTCTGAAAGACCTTCCCTCTTCCCGTGCGCGCGCATGCGTACACACACACACACACACACACACACGCAAGTGGTCACTCTAAAGCAAGAAATAGGGGAACAGGATGGAAATGGGAGTCAGAAGACTTGGGTTGGAGTCTCCTTTCTGTCTGACGGACCTTGGGCAGCTAGTAGTAGTGAGTTGATTGCCGAGCACTTTACAGACAAGACCACCATCAAAGCTCATAGGTGACCCCCAAGTCTCTACTATTACTTCTGTTTTGCAGATCAGGAAACAGACTGAGACTGGTTGAATAACTTGCCTAATGTCTTGCTTACCTAGAGAGTGACAGAGACTGTTTTTCACTCATGAACACGAAGCATCAGGTTAGTTCTAGGAATCTTGGTTTCCAAGCTGATATTGGTAGTTACTCCACAGGGCTGTCTTGAGAATCAAATGGCAGAAGCTATGTGGGAGGGTTTCATAAACTGGTTGTAATTGACATGATTTCAGAAAGTTTCCTTCAGATCTGTGTGATTTATTATTGAACTAAGTCTGGTATACAACTCTTTTAACTTGTAAAATTGGGATTTCTGTGGTGCTAGAGATGACTGAATTTAGCTACAATTATTCTAATGAGCTATATCTAGAGACTTCTTGAAAGAAAACATGGTCATGACAGATAAGTTTGTTTTTCTATAACTGTAACTCCAATGTAGTTACACTTGATCTGTGGACTCACAGCCTGAATAATAATGTACATATACATTCAGAAATATTTACTGAGTAGTAGGATCTGCACACTTTGCTGTGTTCTACACTCATGATATAAAAGAAAAATAGAAGACTACTCTCAAGATGCTTATCATCTACAGGAAAATTTGCAATTTACTGTAAGTCAATTTGTTTTTACAATAACAAACTAATTTGTAAACAAATTTCTTTATAGAAATTTATAAATTACTATAAACTTACTTTTAGAATCTGTATCTTTTGAATTTGACAACCACAAAGAAATAAATGCACTAGATAGAAACATAAAACTTCTAAGAAATGCCAAAAAATGTCAGCTGTAAAATGTATAGAGGAGCACTGATGGCACAGTGGTTAAGGCATTCAACTGCTAACCAAAAGGTCAGTTGTTGGAAACCACCAGCTACTCCATGGAAGAAAGATGAGACAGTCTGCTTCTGTAAAGGTTTAAAGCCTTGGAAACCCTATGGGGCAGTTCTACTCTGTCCTATAGGGTTGCTATGTATCAGATTTGACTTAGTGGCAGTGAGTCTGGTTTTGGTTGGATAAAATGTATATACATAAAAGGAAAGCATGTGAATGTAAGGTTATTTTCAAGTGAAAATTCGTATGAATGGAAAAGTAAAGTCCATTTATTTAAGTGGCACTTATTCAATATGTTTCATTCAGTTATTACTGAGCATCTATGGAACTTTTGAGAAGCCCTGGTAGCACAAAGCCTAAGTGTTTGGCGCTGCTCACTGAAAGGTTGGCAGTTTAAACCCACCCAGTGGCCCCATAAGAGAAAGACCTGGAGATGTGCTCTGGTAAAGACTATAGGGTCTGTCACATGGTATCACTCTGAGTTGGCATCGACTAAATAGCCCCCAACAACAATAGAACTTTCATTTCTTATAACATGGAAATCACAAAAAAAGCACATTAGTAGTATCTGCCCTTGAAGAGTCTCTGTGTTTAAATTCTGATTTGTTTTCAGTAATGAAAATTACTGGGAGATTGCCTGAACACATGATCTTTAAGCAGGAAATCTCCCTTAATCAAATTCTCTTGATTTTTCTTTTTTTTTCTTTTTTTTTTTACTTCTCATCCTTTTCTAAGCATATTATAGGGTTGTATATTCTATGTTGTTTTCCGAGAAACTGCTCTCTGCTTGTTTATTCTCTCTCTTACAGGTCACAAAGTCAAGTGTCTACAAGGCCTAGATAGGTAACAAAAATAACTGAAATGGGCATCGTGGTGTCTATGGCTCAAGGAGAGAGAACAGACCTTATCTAACTGTGGGCCACTTACTCAACTCCAGCCAATCATTGATATTGTTGACATGCTGACCTTCTGGTTTATTGTATTAGAATTGATTTTCCCAGAGATGTTAGAAATCCACATTTTTATGTAAATCTATTGATTCTGAAGTATCGGAAACAAAGCGCATTTTTTAAAGTCTTGTGCTCCAAACTACACACAGTTTGTAAGTTCTTTCAAAGAATACTGACTTCCTCAGGAGTCTCTATTTTACTTTTTTCTATGCTCACTTGGCATATTCTAGCTATCTCCTTCTTATTCATTGTTTTAATTGTCATCTATGTGCTGATAATTCTCAAATCTATATCTTCACTCCAGATCTTTCTACAGCTCTTCAGAATTGAATACTCCTTATCTAGAGAACCTCTCCATCTGATCAATATTTATAGCCCAATCACCTCCAAAATCAACTCAAAACATTGCTTCTGGACTTTTTATTGTACCTGAATTTCCTATCTGGGAACAGGACTATCTACTATCCACCATCTTTCAAGTCAGAATCCTAGAGACCCCTTCTCTGTCACTTCTGTCAGCCATTACAGCCTGGACATTTTATTCTATTAACCTGTGGCTGAAGGATGGTACATATTATTATTGTATAATGCCCATAACCTCATTAATTCTCAGAGGTCTATGCCTAAACACTTTAATGCTGTATTTTAATACATATTGATTTATATGTTCCTAATTAAAAGCAAGGTAAATCCCTACAATTTATAATGGACTCTCTGAAATTTAGAAGTTGTGCAACTTGTGAAAAGAATGTATGTTCCCTCCACTACATCAGTCAGCTGGATTTGGGAGAATGGAAGTGCTTCCATGGATGGAAAAAAGGTGGGATAACATTTAAAACAGTAATTTGTGAAAAGGAGCAGAGTCTAGAAAGTGAAAGATATTATCAGACTTGTCTGAAGTGGAGAATCTAATATAAGATGATAAGGAGAAGATAAATAAAAGATTGAGGAGAACCCACAATAATGAGGAGTAACAACAGATAAGTAAGACTTTTGTTAATTTTGTTTTTTTCTATTTTTCCTCCCAGTTGATCATGCATATACATATGCCAGAAAAATGACCCCAAAATTCTCTTTTCCATAATACCAACTCCCTGCCCAAATCTACAAAAACTCTCTGCTATGAAATTCAAACATGTTTGTTTGGTTGGGTTTTTTTTTTTTTCCCCTAACTTGTAGAGTTCTTAATTTAGAATAAGGCCTCCCCCCTCTACCTGTTGCTCTTCATTCCAACTCTACTCAGATCAGATGAAGGGACTCTTCTTGTTCCCCCCTTACTCTTTTCTGTTAAGGTGTTTGCTTAATCTGTTCAGCCTTTTTTATGCCTCCCCTATCCTCTCATATTCTTATTATGACCAGCTTAAGTCTACTTTATGAAGCTTTTTGCTTCTGATGTTTGGCACCTTCTGACTGTCTTTCTTTCACCATTGTTACACAATGTACAGCACCTTCTATTTTAACACCTACTTCTCTCCTTATTTCATGTTAGCCACGTTCTGTCTTTCTACCATGTTATAAACTTTGTAAGAACCAATATCACATCTAACCTGTCTTGTTAATAAAATGTCTAGCACAATGAAGGAAAAAAGACAATTGACAACTGAACATTTAATTAAGTGAAGTTACAATTAAACACTTAAAAAGCTGGATATTAACGGTAGTAGATTAACATAGTAATAGACACACAGAGACACTTAAGGACTATAGTGATAACTAATTTGATTTTTCCAAGATAACATGCATCCCTTTGTGTAGGTAGTCTAGATGCACAGGTGTTGAGTCTAATCTAGGGCTGCCAAAACATTGGATTTTCTTATCTTGTTCATTTCTTTCTATATAAATTCTGAAATCTAAGTAAATCAATCCAATATTACTTCATTCATCAAATTAATCTGAGTAAAGTCCTTTTTCTCAGTCTGTTATCTTGGCCCTATAAGAGACAATGAAGCTGTTCTTCTAGCCCATGATGAGAGAAAAAAGAAAGCCCTTTGAGACAGAATATAAATAAACTCAGTAACCTAAGCAGGGTTCACTACATCCTCCCCAATGTATTCATAGCTCTTGTCACATTGCATTGATATTTTCTGTGATCTTCACCAGAGTGTGCTATTTGAAGCACAAAGAGGTCTGTGTACTCATAGTGAAATATTTCATGGCACACTGGGCACACAAAAATTATCATTGAAATTGATCATCAGTGAGAAGATTCTAACAGGTCTAGATGCTTTGTAATTAATAAAGTAAGGAGTAAGAATGATAAGAACCTTGGAAGCTTGAATCACAATTTTAAATGGAGATGTGTTATGTCTCCATCTATGGCCAAGCATCCTGACAGTACCAATACATCAGGTTAAATAATCCTCACAAGACATATGAACTCAGAGGACAGGGTGGAGGACAACTTGTATGAATTTCCTTACTCACCTGGAAGCATTCACAATAGGACTCTTAGCTTCTAAATATTGAAGGCAATATGTTTTAATGAATAATGATCTTTCCAATTCTTCACCAATCATCCACTCATGGAGAGGTCCATGAAAATTGTGTTTCATTTGTCTTATAGTCACTAACACAATCTTCCACAATGCCTTTAGTGGGCACTCAAAAAATGGAATAAAACACTAATATCTAACCATGAATTTCCTTATCCCTTCAATTGCATATCCATTCACTCAGTTGACATTAATTTTGTGCTACTATGTGCCATTATGCCATGAGCCTAGTACTAGGAATTTATTCACAAATACAATGGTATCCCAGTGTTCCAGTGGCTCACATTTCAGAGAGGGATTGATAAACAAAATGATAGTAAAATGTAGTGAAGAACTTGACCAAATGGTGCCATGGGATTATAGCAAAATGAAGCTAAACCAGACTAAACCAAAAAAAAAAAAAAAAACAAACACAACTCACTGCTGTCAAGACGGATCCAACTCATAGTGACCCCTCCTTAGGTTTCCGAGGCAATAGCACTACAGAAATAGATTGCCCAACCTTCCTTCTGAGGAGTGGTTGGTGGGTTTGAACTGCCAGCCTTCTGTTTAGTAGTCAAATGCCTTAGGCACTACGGTACCAGAGCACCTTTAAAAATGACTACCCAGAGATAGTTACCAGACAGCCAAATGTCAATGGATTACCAATGCAGCTATTATCCTTTCTATAAAAATTAAAAAATATATATGCAATCAGACATGGCAAGTTATATGTTTCAACTGGAGAATATAATGCTTTTAATAACAAATTGTTCCCTTGGTTCTTTTAAGTGAGCTATAGTAAGCAAATATAATAACTTAATTTAAGAACTTTAATTAATTAAGCTGATATTTTTATTTTTTAAAATGAAAATGTGTAACCAAAGAGATCAAACATGGCAACTGCTAACTGAACAAGATTTTCTGACAATGAGCCCTGGTATTAAATAAAGACCTCCTTAATTTATCTGCTCCTTTTGGACAAAGCAAGAAAAAATCAATACCTAGTGATAAAATGATGACATCTTCCTTTATTTACATACTGCTCATCATAATATGTGTAAATATATATTCTTTGTAAAAAATGTAAAAACTCAAAAATAATTAAATTAAAAATAGAAATTCCCCAAACTAAACCAAAATCATCATTACTATCAGTTTGATAGTTTTTTCGTTCTATTCTATATACTCAATGTATTACAAATTCTTTGTTTTTAATAATTTTGTTGTTGTTGTTGAAAATGTACATAGCAAAACCTATACCAATTCAACAATTTCTACATTTACAATTCAGGGACACTGAGTTAATTTTTCAAGATGTGCAACTATTCTCACCTTCCTTTTACATATCCATAAAGATTACAGCCTAGGAAACCCTCTAGGGCAGTCCTCTGTCATATAGGGTCATTGTAACTTGGACTTGACTTGATGCCACACAACAAAGAGGTATTTATCCGAGTCATAGCGACCCCTCCTTGGGTTTTCGAGGAGGTATCACTACAGAAGTAGATTGCCCCATCTTCCTTCCAAGGAGTGGCTGGTGGGTTTAAACCTCCAGCCTTCTGGTTAGCAGTCAAATGCCTTAAGCACTATGCCAGTAGAGTTCATACACACACACACACACACACACATATATATGCACAGACATACACACAATTATACTAATTACTATTCTAGTCTTAAAATTGTTCAACTTATTTTTTTGCAGAGCAGTTCTTACTACATAGTATATGATTGAGTGACAAGTTGCAATTATAGTATAGTATCTCTGGTAGCATAGTGCCTAAGGCACTTGACTGCTAACCAGAAGGCTGG
>NW_006921734.1:2993647-3006421 GCF_000298275.1 Orycteropus afer afer
GGATCGGGCAGTGTTTCGTTCTGCTGTGCATGGGGTCACTATGAGTCGGAAACGACTCGATGGCACTAAACAACAACAACAACACAAAAGCAGGGGGATAGTCTGAACTTTAATTAGGTATGGAAGAAACCAACATTTATATTAATCTATGAGGAGATTTAATTGCTTTTACATATATTGTGAATGATGCCGTTTGTTTGTTTCCTCCCATCTATATAAGCTGTTTCTAGCCTGACTCATATCATAAAATACATGGTTTGCAGTTCTGAAGATAAGTGGTTGAGACAAAAAGCTGAGTTTTTTTTTTTTTTTTTTGCTGGAAGTAACAGTTCTTGTTGGAAAATAATGAGCAGAATTACATACAATAATGGATTCTATAAACAGCAATTGAAATAGCAAAATAGCATTTCTTGTCTAGGAAATGGCTTCTTAGTGCATTTGATATGGGAAAAGACAACACATTTTCCTATATATATGAATGATGAAGAGTAGTGCCAGAATTCTTTGCAAAACAACACAAATATAATTATGTTATAAACTCCTTAAAATAATTCTCACTGTCATCTGCCTCAGGATAAAGAACAAAATCTTTATCCTAATTTACAAAGCCCCTCTCTGCCTCTGTAAATCTTTTTGGAGACAGACTGCCACATCATTCTCATGAAGAACTACTGGTGAGTACAAACTGCTGACCTTTTGATTAGCAGCCAAGCAGTTACCCTCTGTGCTACCAAAGGTGTCCCATAGGCTCAGAGGAGTCAGAATTGACTCAAAGGCAATAGGTTTGGTTTCCCTGCATCTGCAGCAGCATCACCTCGCCTCCACCTGACACTCCTGCTACCTTATTTTTCCCTAATGTTACCCATGCATCTTCAAACTTTTTCTTATGCTCTTTTATCTGCCTATAATCTTCTTTTATCTCTCATTACAGCCTGAAAAAATCTCATGCATCTTTTCAAGGCCTAAGTGGATTGTCACATAATTCCTGAATCTTCTGCTAACAACCTTATGTGCTTGGATGGATGAGACTGGAGGAAAGGAGGGGGGAAGAATTCCAGACAAAATCAACAATAACAATTTCCCAAATCATTCACTAACAAGGCACGGAGCCTCCCGAACAAATAACACACCTATCTTTACCTGCATATCAGCCAGGTCTGCTGTGCATGATCTATGCTCCCCTAAACAAGGGATGCTTTTACAATCATTCAACTGTCTCTATCAACTTGCATCATTACATTCAGATGATTTCCTTGTTTTGCATCTTACTAGCACTTCTTTTCTTACCATCACACTGATACTTGTGTAAGAAAAAAATAATAATATAAAGAAAAAAAAAAGGAGCATAGTATCTAAAAACATGGAAACAAATTCTTGGGCTCAGAACTATTGGCACAATTCAGAGAACTCCCATAATTCAAAGCCTTCAGTAAGAAGTCTGGTTATATCTTAATTAATTTAATGACTTCTCAACTAAACTTTGACAAGTAATGTTTTAATGAGCTTTATTTTGCCTAGAGATTTTCCTATATTCATGGAGACAAATGTTTCAAAAACTTTAACAGATTTTGATAAACTGTGACCAATAATTTCCAAAAGTATTATGTTCATTTTAAATGCATCCACCATCTTGAGTGATTAAATATTCTCTCCATCTTTACCATCAAAATTTTGTAATTATGTGAAGTTAATTTACATCTCATTTAAATTTATTTTTCTGTTATTAATTATAAAGGCAAACATGATTTATAGTCTATCTACTAGGTTTATCTATTTATTCTAATGTAAATTATCTATCTACCAGTATGTATGTTCAGTTCATTCTTTTTAATCTAAATGAAGGGATGTGTGTTCTCTTTTATCCAATATAGTGGCATGAGGTATTTTCCCAAGATTTCATTGTCTTTTTGTTTATTTTAATCTTTAAAAAAGTCAAGTACAATGAAATAGCTATCTTTATGGACAATAGAGAGATAATTGATCAAAGAAATTATTTTAGAAGTCACATTTAGCTGATCACACATACCTAAAAAGTATTGATCCATGCTCTGGTGTCATCCTGTCTATCCTTTTCATCCCAACCTATTCTGAATTTTAATCAGCAATATATGTAAACATATAGTAAAGGGTCACACAATTTAAAACAGCTTATAACAAACTGAATTAAAATTCAAGATGATCTTGATGTTTCCAAGGAAGGTGAATTTTAAAAGTGTACATACACAATCATATGGAGCCCAGTGGCACAGCAGTCAGTGTGCTCAGCTGCCAACCAAAAGGTTGGCGGACCAGTAACTCCATGAGAGAAAGATATGGTAGTCAACTTCCATAAGGAATACAGCCTTGGAAACTCCACGGGGCAGTTCTACACTGTCTTATAGGGTTACTGTGAGTTGGAATTGACTCAATGACAATAGGGTATATACAATTGTTCATTTTGAATTGAAAAATGCTCTACTGGGAGGCTTATTTATAACAATTCATGTGGAAAAAGAGAAAAATGTGAAGTTTTAATTTACCTAAAATTAACATAAACCAACAGAGTGATATATCTGACTAATTAAAAACTCAGATAACTTGGGCTATACCTTATATGAAAAAAGACTAAATAATTGGAATTAATATTGTCACTTGGGTATATGATGTCAAATCATGATTATGAGTGTCAGGAGTGTGAGGTTTAATTCTGGAGAGATCATGATACAAGTGTGACCATTAATTCAGGTCACTATATTTTAAAGAGTTTATGATAAATCCAGAAAACATATAAAATGCTAGAGCTTGGGTGTTAAAGTTTCTAGAAACTATGTTCATTAGCTTAGGAAAGCACTAAGGGAAGATGTAATACCTATTTTTGAAAATGTAAAAAGTGTGTTATAAAGAAAGAAACTAGATTTATTTTATTAGTCGATTGAGGTTATGAATCACTGTATTTTTGCAGAAAGAATGCACCTGTTATATGGTTTTTGCATACTGTGCAACTCCTGTGTGTTATTTTCATAAGTGTGCTGTATTATTATTTTTTACATGTTGCTGACTTCAAGTCCATTTTTTTTTTTCTCTGTCCAATGGATTTATTGTTAAGTCTTTATCTTCATGCCTGCTGATACCGAAGTTTGGTCCCAGCAGCAGACCCTCACAAGCTTACCCTCAAGATTCTAAAGCAGCCTTTCTCCTAGCCAGATTCCTTCCCTGCTCTGCAGAAAACTTTCTCCAAAGCAGGAAATCACTTTTTCTGCACCAGAAACAGCCCTTCTCAGGGTGGCCAGCTGCAGGAGGTGTGTGGGTCTGTGCATGCCAGGGGAGGCAACTAGGGCAGGTGAGGTTGATGTGCTGCACCCACTTACATTCCGACCTGCTGTCCATCTGGCTAACTGCCATGCTTGAGTCATTTGAGTCTCCTGCCTACACAGATGCCACAGGGTCATGTGTGAGAGCTATGAGTGCAAAGGAATCACATATCTCTTGCTCAGATGAGACAAGTCTGATAGCTGCCTGGAGCCCTGTTGGACCAGGGCAGTACATACCTGCACTTGCACCATCCTGATGCCCAGCTTCATGTAGGGCTGGTACTGTGGGACCCAGGCATACATGGGCAAGGGCCTCCACTTTGTGCATGACTAGCCCATGCTTGGGCTGCAGCAGCCCTCTGCACACCCTCCCTCTGACCCTCTGCTCATCTCTGGCATGATGTATCTGGGTGCAGATTGGTTACATGAAACTCCGCTATTCTCAGGACTAGCCACAAACTGCCCCAGAGCAAGTGTACAGTTTCAATTGTTCATTTTCTGATTACTAGGTATGACCAAACTCAATCCATGACTTCTTGACCATGGCTTGCACCTTTATTATAAAAATATTAACAAAAGTAACATTTTTGGACTGTTGGATGAAGGTGAATGAGGCCAAAATTCACTTCTGGAAATGTCATGCATTATGTGTGGTGTATGCATGGGTGTGATATGCCAGAATGTTTTTCACAGGACTTCATCATTCTTGCGTGTTATATATACATGTGTCCACGTTATTTACATGGGCACACTATTTGCCAAAAAATGTGGTAGTTGTTGGAGATATCCAACCAAGAAATGGGTTCTCTAACACAGTCAATCAGCAAACATTACTAAATATGGAACATTTATGTTTCAGCCACTGTGATAGTATGATAAGCCCTCAGAGTAGAGGTACTGTCAAGGTATCACCCTTGTCATCTAGCAACTCAGTCTAATGGAGTTGACATTATGCATATTTATAGAGTTCACAAGTGGTGCGGTTAAGTGTTTGACTACTAACTAAAAGGTTGATGGTTTAAACCCATCCAGAAGCACCTCAAAGAAAGCCCTAGTGATCTGCTTCTGAGAAGTCAGTTATAAAATCCTTATAGGGTGCAATTCTATTCTTCAACAGATGGGGTCATCCTGAGTCAAAACTGACTCAATGGCAACTAGTTTGCTTGGTTTGTTTTATTTTTTGGCTTCACTCACACACACACACACACACACATGTGCATATATATGTATATTGTTATTAGTTGCCATCAAGTTGGCTCCAACTACATTGCCTGGTCTTGTGCCATCATCATTATATATATATATATATATATATATGTATATATATATATACACACACACACACACATAAATACATATACATATTCATAGATATATTACTATATATCTCAAGACAAGGAGCGCTGAGCTCTGGTGGTACAGTGGCTAAAGTATTCCACTGCTAACCAAAAGGTCAGTGGTTAGAACCCACCAGCCACTCTGCAGAGAAAGAAGAGGCAGTCTGCTTCCATAAAGATTTACAGCCGTGGAAACCCTTCTGGGCAGTTCTGCTCTAAAAGGTTGCTATGATTCAAATTCAACTTGGTGGCAGTGAGTTTGGTTTTTTGGTTTTCTATAAGAGTATATGCAAGGTACAAAGAGTACTATACAAGAAATGTAACTATTCAAGCAAAAGCAGTCCAATATCTATGTTGAATGGGATATCATTTAGAATTTTTTTTATTTATAGACACAGAATCTCTTTCAAAAGATGATGTGCATTGCCTTGTAAGGTACTCATATATTTACGTAATTTTAGAAAATATGTAAGACCAAAGAAGTAAAACAAAAAATATATTTCAGAATATAAAAGCAAGGAAAAATGTTCTAAATGAGGAGTAATAATGTTGTTTTTAAATTGCTAATATGGAATCAAGCTTCCTAGTTGTCTGAGTGAAAAAGAAACATTCTGACTTACAAATTTTCCATTAAGAAAGAAAGAAGCATGCCAGCTTTTCAAGAGAAAAAGCAATCCCTTTCCATTGATTATAAATATTTGGAGCAGGGAAAAGGTTACCTTCATTTCCAAGAGTGCTAGGTAAGATTATATTTTGAGTAGTTAAAAATTAAATAATTAAACAAGGATAAACTCATTTTAAAAGGAAAAAAATAAAGGGTTATAGAATCTATCAAATTCATTTGTGAATTTTACCATGTTGTTGTTGTTGTTGTTATGTGCCGTCGAGTCGGCCCCGACTCATAGCGACCCCTCCTTGGGTTTCCGAGGCAGTATCACTACGGAAGTAGGATTGCCCAACCTTCCTTCCGAGGAGTGGCTGGTGGGTTTGAACCGTCAGCCTTCTGGTTAGCAGGCAAGTGACTTAACCACTATGCTACCAGAGCTCCTGAATTTTACCATAGAGGGTGTAATTATAGTCAGTGCAATGTAGTTAATTAAGATCTGACAGGAATAATAGTTCTGATTTGACCTGACCCCCCTTTTTCACAGGTTTCAATGAATCCAAACAGGCTAGTTCCATGAACTTCAAGAAGTGCTGAGGTGGCAGCCAATGTCTGAGCAGATGAGATTCTCCTGAGTGTGCTTACTAGTTCACCTGGGCTTCCCAAATGGGCTTTCTCCTAGGTTGAAAGTGGAGTTTGTGTCAGCATTTTCAAGTTCTTTTGGCAGCAGACACCAAATGTTATAAGTATCTGAACATTCTTTTCTACCAGATTTAATTTGATCAAAGTGCTATCTAACCAGCATACTGTGTACCAATTTGCATTTATAAGTCTACTTTCTTCTTTCCAGGTCTTATTTTCTTCCTTACTTAGTCCACCACATGAATTGAATCTAATGGAAGAAAAATAAATTCTTACAGCAAATAAAATACAACATTTCTTTTGTATTTGCTACTTTCATTGTCTTTATATCCTCTGCTTGAGATTCTCTAAGATCACACAAGAAAATTCTTAGATATAAGGATGCCCTGATGATGAGAGAGGAGAAAAAGTATCACATATTGCTCACTAATTTATCCAAAGATATGTATTGGTCCCCACTTTGTACGAGGTTATAGCATATAACATGGCAGACACCAGCATAGATTCCTGAAGTTTATATACTAATGGGAAATATAGATGATAAATAAGTAAACAAATAAGTGAAAGTAACAGTTACAAGTTGTGAGAAATACAACGGTGATATTAAGATTGGAGATATAGGTGACTTAAGTTTTAGAATAAGGATTACTCATGACAGAGTGGCCAGGAATTTTTCTCTGAGGTGATAACATTTGACCTGAGTACTGAAGGTTCAACAAAAACTCATCAACCAAATAACTGGACTGGAGAATTCAAAGAAAAGGGAATGGCAAGTAAAAAGGAATAAAGGAAAGAAAAAATTAAGGATGTTTTGTTGTTGTTGTTGTTATTTGCCATCGAGTCAGCCCCGACTCATAGCGACCCCTCCTTGGGTTTCCGAGGCAATATCACTACGGAAGTAGGAATGCCCAACCTTCCTTTAGGCAACACAAAGGTGACCACTAGAAGAGGAAGGAAGGTGTCAAATCATGCAGGACCATGATTTTTATTTTTATTCTACATGAATAAAAAGCCACTGGAGAATTTTAAGTAAGGAAAAGATGTGATCCAATTCACAACTTTAGAAGAGCATTCTGGCTCCAGTGTGGAAAGTGGATTAAGAGAAGAGTAGGAACAAGAAATTAACTATAAAGGAATTTAAATAGTAGAGTTTTCTTGAACTAGGATGGTGGGATAGAATTGAAGAAATATTTGTGATACATTTTGGAGATAGGCCCAAGAGGATTCAGTCAGATGGCAAGTGTCAGTCAGAAAACAACAAAGCAAAGCAAAACAAAACAAAACCCAAAAACCCTAGGAAGTGACAGAAGAAGCAAGAAAGTGGATGATAAAAATATCACAACTAACAATATGACCACTGGGGACTGTCAGGAAAGGGCAAGCAGGTGAAGAGCTACAAATAGAATAACTTGGAACGAGATAAAACATAGAAATTCAGTCAAGAGAGAAAGAGCAGGAGTTTTGTACAAATTTAGCAGTTCAAAGCACTTAGAAAAGAATGGCTTATTCATAGAATTAGTGTAGGGGAAACAATTTCCAACACACACAAGAAAATAAATTCCAAAAGAGTTAAAGTTATAAATACAAAATTTTAAATCAATAATACTAGAAAAAAAATGAAGATTTTTTACATATAGATTTAGAGATGAGAATGCCTTCATAAGCATAACATGAAATCCAGAAGCAATGAAGAAAATGACTCCCAGACTTGACTACATAAAACTGAAAGTGTCTTTAAGACAAAAGAGATCCTAAATGTAAATAAAAGCCAAAGGCAAAGTGGAAAACTAATTTGCAACATATATGACAAAGAGTTAATTTCTATAATGTATAAAGCACTCCTCCAGATAAAGAAGAAAACATTGGCAAACGAGAAGTACAGAGAGTTCACAGAAAACAAAGTACAGAGGGCTCGTAATATAGGAAAAGATTCTCAGCTTCAGGATTAATCAAAAATATGCAAATGAAAGCAGCAATTAGATATCATTTTCACCTATCAGTGCAAGTGAAGAGACTGATAATGGCTAGTGTTGGTAAGTAAAAGGAAAACAATTTTTCTCACATACTGGTCATTGTAATTTAAGTAACTTTTCCTTTTTTGAGAAGACTAAATTGGCGGTATCTATTAAAATCAAAAGTGTACATCATTTGTAAGGGTAATTTAACTCCTAGGAGTTGAACCTACAGGGATAGTCACACAAATACACAAGGAGTTTTCTCCTGCCTTGTCTGTAATAATGAAAATGAGTACACAATTTAAATGGTGATTCAGAGAAGACTGTAAATTAATCAGTAACTTAATACAATGGAATGTTGTTGTTGTTATGTGCCGTTGAGTCAGACCCGACTCATAGGGACCCCTCCTCGGGTTTCCAAGGTAGCATCACTATGGAAGTAGAATGCCCAAACTTCCTTCCCAAATACAATGGAATAATACATAGAAACAGAAGAAAATGATAGCTCTTACATACAAACAAAAAACTATTTATTTATTAAAAGTAAAGTAAGTCATTAATAGAATATATGTATAGTGCCACAAAGAAGCCCTGGTGGTGCAGTGGTTAAAGCACTCACCTGACAACTGAAAAGTTAGTGGTTCTTACGAGGAAGCTCTAGTTGGAATCCACTAGATGGCAAGGGTTTGGTTTGGGTAGACACACCTTTTTTATTATATACATTTTTTCTAGATATATATTCCAATCTTATTTTATATTGCCCTCTATGTAGGTAAAATCCAGAAAGATTTAAAGAAAAGTGTTTAGTATGATTCCAAGTGATAGGATTATAGAATATTTTAAAAAATTTAGCCTCATTTGAAATTTCTTCAAGTATGAGTTAGGTTTTAATACGAAAAATGGAAAGAACACAATGCATGACATATTTAAACTTTATGAAAAATGGCTCATTTTGAAACAAGCATTTTGAGCAACTAAAATAAACAATTAAATACTGATTCCAGTTTATGATATTTTCAATTTTCTTTGTATCTAGAGAAGTGTAATGACTATTTAAGTCAAATCAAATGTGAGTCAATTCCAACTTATATCAACCCTATAGGAAAGAGTAGAACTTCTCCATAGGGTTTCCAAGGCTGTAAAACTTTACGGAAGCAGATTGCCTGATCTTTCTCTGCTGGAGCAGCTTGTGGGTTCAAACTCTCAACCTTTTGGTTAGTCTATTCAAAGAAGGTATTAAATTTCAAGTATTTCTGACATTTTATTCCCAAGCCAGGGTATTTTCAATTGTCTCATAGGCTTCGGAATAAAGACCAAAGAAGAGGTGATGCCTTTGAATTGTGGTGTTGGTGAAGAATACGGAAAATACCATGGACTGCCAGATGAATGAACTAATCTGTCTTGGAAGAAGTACAGCCAGAATGGCCCTTGGAATTAAGAATGGCCAGATTTCGTCGCACCTACTTTGGTCGTGTTGTCAGAAGGGACCATTCCCTGGAGAAGGATATCATGCTTGGTAAAGTGGAGTGTCAGCAGAAAAGGGGAAGACCATCAACAAGATGGATTGACACAGTGGCTGCAACCATGGGCTCAAGTACAGCAAGAATTGTGAGGATGGCACAGGACCAGACAGTGCTTCATTCTGTTGTGCATAGGGTTGCTAGGAGTTGGAACCAACTTGATGGCACCTAACAACAACAATAACATTTTTAAGGCAACACTGAATTTTTAATTGACAACATGAGTAGTTTTACTAAGTTGGAGGTAAGTGGAGATATTATGAAGGATGGAGTGATTTTAACATAAGTTTAAGACTCTCTTTAAGACATTCATAACTATGTTTATTTGGAACCTAAAAACATGTCAAAGAAAACCTGAAATCAAATGCCTGACAGCTATGCAAATCTTAAAATAAAGCACTCAGGAAGCTGTGTTTCAAATAGCTGTGTGTATTCTGAAATCAAATAATATTCCTATAAAAAATATGTAGGCTGGCTAACTAATGAAGCAATCAGTGTTGTTTGCAGAACAGTAAAAAGAGTCATTTAGTCATTTTTACACATGGTGGTATTTATGACATAAACTTGGCAATACAAAGCAATGTGGGAGTTATTATTTAGAATTCTGAAATTTCTGTACTGTGTTATGAATCACAGAGATGAATCGATATCCAATATAAATGGCTATACATATTTGCTGAAGTAAATGAAAATTGTTAAAATAAAGAAGGACCTTTGAGAAAAGCATCTAGGTCTTTAAATTAAGAATCACCTAAATAATGCCACTCCCAGTGGTGGGTATCTTATGATACTTCAGTGACTAACATATTGTAGTATCATAAATGTCAGGCAAGATAATATATTGGTTAAGAAACAGACATCAGGATTTGATGCTCTGGAGACTTTGTGGTCATAGACAAATTTTAACAGCAAATCTTCAGTATCTCACCTATAAAACTGTTAGTAAAATGCCCACTTCTTAGGTGTTGTATAAGAGCTGAGGTAACACAGTAGCTTGATACATAGCACTCCATTCTAGTAGCTATTATTATTGTTATTTATCTGAGGAGCAATGAGTTTTTGTTGCTGTTGTTGTTATGTGCTGTGGAGTCGACTCGACTCATAGCGACCCCTCCTTGGGTTTCCAAGGCGGTATCACTCCTTCCGAGGAGTGCTGCTAGGTTTGAACCACCAGCTTTCTGGTTTAAGAACAGGAGAATGTCAGCAATGCCAAATCCTGCAAACTCTTCAGAGCAATGAGGAGTAAGGAACAATCAGATTTGCTAATTTCTAAGTCACTGATGACCTTCAAGAGCACAGTGCTCTCAGAGTAGTAATGTTAGGGAAAATATAACTAGTGATAAAAATAGAGGAAGCCGATAGAGAATAGAACTGTTGATATCAAGAGAAAGAATAAAAGAATAAGATGACAGTTTAAGAGGCAGAGGGCCAAACCAAGGATTTTTCAGGCTAGGTCACACTAATTATTCTCTACATCAGGGAAGAAGCTAGTGAACATAGATTTCATGGTGGTGGTAGTGGGGGAGGAGGGTGGTTTCAAAGATAAAATCCTATCCTGGTTCTGAAAGGAAAAAGCGTGGGGATGAAGCACTGGTTATTTACTTAACTCTTATGCGAGTGGATAATGTGCTTAGGCTGGAGCTGCTAACTGAAAAATTGTAGGTTTTAGCCTACCAAGAGGCACTTTGGATGAACCACCCTGTGATCTACTTCTGAAAAATCAGCGACTGAAAACGCTATGGAGCTGAGTTCTACTCTGACACACAGGGTCATTCATGAGTCAGAATCTATTGGTGGTACTTTGGGCACTGGTACTTTGCCTTTTTTTTTTTTTCCTTTTTGGTTAGTGGAATTCTTTGAAAAACTGTATAAAAATGTAGACTATCTCTTTGAACACACACACACATAAACACATTTTGCATATAATTCAGAGAATTAATTTCTCTCTTTTAATCCATCCATGAACCAATATTCTCTCGTAATGATTCATGTTGTTGTTGTTATGTGCGGTCGAGTTGGACCCGACTCATAGCGACCCCTCCTTGGGTTTCTGAGGCAAGAAGTAGATTGTCCCATCTTCTTTCTGAGGAGTGGCTGGTGGGTTTGAATCGCTCACCATCTGGTTAGCAGTCAAGTGCCTTAGGCAATATGCTACTAGAGCTCCTATAATGATCCATAGATTCAGGAAAGTAACTAACTCTCTCTTAGGACTTAGAAATAATTTTGACAAATAGAGTTAACCTTCTGTACATAAATTAAAATTAACAATTCAGTGAGAGGTAATAGAAGTTCCTATGAAATATGAACAGAAATATATTTATTCAAAACAGATCAATTGCCTTTTCAAAATATAAATAACTCCTGGAATGGTAAGAATGGCTCAGAATAAATGCTTTATATGTCATAGAAAATGCACTAAAGCTAAAATTAATTGAGTATTAACTATATGCTGAATGTTTTCCAGATATTTTTTCTAATACTTAAAAAAGTTATGTATGGTAGGTGTTATTTCCTTATGTTAACATATGAACAAAACAGAAATCAAGGCTCAGAAGTAAAGTAATTTATTCTGATATTGGTAGCAGAATGCAAATTCAGCCCAAATATCCAGATAAGATTCCCTGAAACTAAAACCCTAAAATTGAAACTCTCCCAAAACTAAAATCAAACCAGTTTCTAAGGAATCAATTCTGACTCATGACAACTCCTATCTCTCCCAAACTCCAAATAAAGATAAGAATACTTTAGGCCAATATATACATGTTATGAGTTAATAGAATCTATGTGAGATTAATAAATAAGAATTTTTTTTCTGGCCAAAATACAAAAGACCATTCTAAAAAGAAGGACAAGTCTACGTTAAAAGGACAGCAATTACCCTTGCAATTCATTCTTCAAACTCTGAACCTTTGACAAGGTTGGTATTTACTTCAAATTCTCCCCATCTCTTGGCTCCTGTGAAATTATTCTTGCCTCATTTTCCTCTAGACTTTATGACCCATTTCCCATGACTCTCCTTTATCTCTTCCTGCCCTTTAAGTATTTGCACTTCCTGGGTTTTGTCCTCTGAAGTCTTTTCACTGTTCATGTTCTTTCTGAGTGACCTCAACTGCTTTCATGGCTCCAACAAATGACTATCTTTAGCTCAAACTGAACACAAGAGCTCTAGATGTTGTTGTTGTTATTGTTAAGTGCCGTAGAGTTGTTTCCTACTTATAGCGACCCCATGCACAGCAGAACGAAACACTGCCCGATCCTGGCCAGCCCCACAATCCCTGCTATACTTGAGCCCATCATCGCAGCCACCATGTCAATCCATCTCATTGAAGGCCTCCCTCTCTTTTGTCGACCCTCCACCCTACCAAGCATGACATCCTTCTCCAGGGAATGGTCCCTTCTTACAACATGACCAAAATAGGTGAGACG
>NW_006921734.1:3007973-3024432 GCF_000298275.1 Orycteropus afer afer
GTTCAGAGTCTCTTCTGTCATCCACTTTGGTCTTCTCTTCTTTTCTTCTCCTTTTAGTGATCTCTTGCTTTCTTCAGCAAGATACACCTATTTAATTGTCTACTTCATACCTCCATTTGGATGTCTCTTAAACTCTTCAAAATCAGTATATCTACACTAAACTTTTATCTTCAAAACTCAAATCCAATCCTTCTCTTGTATGTTCTTCCTTAATTGATACCACCTTACCTAATTATTTTCCTGGGCCTGAAACTAGGGAAATAATTTTTAATTCTTACCATTCTCCTTTCCCCTCCTTCCATGTAGATATCCAGTGAATCACAAAGTTCTGTCAAGATTGCCTGATTTACATTCTTGAATCTATATGCTTTTCTCTCTATTCAATTCTTCTACTTTTAGTCACACCTTTATCATTTTAGTGTATTATCACAAGATTCAATTAATTGATCTTTTTCTTCCTGTTTTATTCTTGTCCAATTTATTCTTTTCCTTGAAACCAGCCTGTCATTATAAAATGCAAATTTGATCATGTTGTTATTGTGCATAAATCATTAACGGGTTCCACTTTTTATTTATAAGACTCTTTATAATGTTTCAAGATCTATTCTGAAGTACAATGCTATCAGTGATAGAAAAATATCCATATGCTTGCAAGGAAGAGCAGTTAATACTACTGTTATTCAAATTTACACACCAACACAAAACCAAAGATGAGGAAATTAAAGATTTTTACCAACTTCTGCAGACTGAAATTGAGCAAACATGCAATCAAGATGTGTTGATTATCCCTGGTGGTTGGAATGCAAAGTTGGATACAAAGAAGAATCACCAGTAGTAGGAAAATTTAGCCTTAGTGATAGAAATAACCCTGGAGATGGCATGATAGATTTTTGCAAGACCAACAACTTATTCATGGCAAATATCTTTTTTCAACAACATAAATGGCAGCTATACACATGGACTTCCCCAGATGAAGTACACAGAAATCAGATCAACTATATCTGTGGCGACAGGCAATGGAGAAACTCCATATCTTCAGACAAAACAAGGCCAGGAGCTGATTGTGGAACAGACCATCAACTGCTCAAATGCAAATTCAAGTTGAAGTTGAAGATAATTCAAACAAGTCCACAAGAGCCAAAATATGACCTTGATAATATCCCTCCTGAATTTAGAGACCATCTAAAGAATAGATTTGACACATTGAACACCAAGGACTGAAAACCAGAGGAATTGTGGGATGACATTAATAATATCATTCATGGAGAAAGCAAAAGGTCATTAAAATGACAGGAAAGGAAGAAAAGACCAAAATGGATGTCAGAAGAGACTCTAAAACTTTCCCTGGAATGGAGAGTAGCTAAAGCAAATGGAAGAATTGAAAAGATAAAAGAGCTTAACAGAAGATTTCAAAGAGGAAGTCAAGAAAACAAAGTAACAGTCAATGTCATGAGACCAAGTATATGTGAACTGCTATATGGAAAATGAATTTTCTCTGTAAACTTTCACCCAAATCACAATAAAATTTTTTAAAACAAGAAGGCAAAGTCAATTATTATAATGAAATGTGCAACATTTGGTGTTAGAAAACCAAAAGGGAAGAACACACTCAGCATTTCTCAAGTTGAAAGAACTAAAGAAAAAAAAAAAAGCCTCAAGTTGCAATATTGAAAGATTCTATGGGCAAAATATTGAATGATGCAGGAAACATCAAAAGAAGATGGAAGAATACACAGTCACTGTATCAAAATTAATTGATGGATGTTCATCCATTTCAGGAGGTGGCATATGATCAAAAACCAATAGTACTGAAGGAAGAATCGCAGCCGCACTGAAGGAATTGGTGAAGAACAAGGCTCCAGCAATTGATGGAATACCCATTGAGATGTTTCAACAAATGGATGCCGCACTGGAGGCACTCACTCATCTATGCCAAGACTTTTGGAAGACAGCTACCTGGCCAACTGACTAGAAAAGATTCATATTTGTACCCATTCCAAAGAAAAGTGATCCAACCAAATGTGGAAATTATCAAACAGTATCATTGATATCACATGCAAGTAAAATGTTGCTGAAGATAATTCAAAATGGTTACAGCAGTATATTGACAGAGAACTTCCAGAAATGCAAGGTGGATTCAGAGGAGGACATGGAATGAGAGATTCACTGCTGGTGTCAGATGGATCTTGGCTGAAAGCAAAGAATACCAGAAAGATGTTTACTTGTGTTTTATTGACTACACAAAAGCATTTGACTGTGTGGATTGTACCAAATTAAGGATAACATCGAGAAGAATGGGAATTCCAGAACACTTAACTGTACTCATGAGGAACCTGTACACAGAACAAAGGGATACTGCATGGTTTAAAATCAGGAAGGAAGTGAGTTAGGATTGTATGCTTTCACCTTACTTATTCAATATGTAGCTGAACAAATAATCCAAGAAGCCTGACTATAGGAAGAAGAGCATGGTATCAGGATTGGAGGAAGACTCTTTAACAACCTATGATATGCAGACAACACAACCTTGCTTGCTGAAAGTGAACATGACTTGAAGCACTTACTGATGAAGATTGAAGACTACAATCTGAAGTGTGGATTGCCTCTCAACATAAAGAAAACAAAAATCTTCACAACTGGACCAGTGAGCAGCATCACAATAAATGGAGAAAAGATTGAAGTTGTCAAAGATTTCGTATTGCTTGAATCCACAATCAATACCATTAGAAGCAGCAGTTAAGACATCAGATGACGTATTGCACTGGGCAAATCTGCTACAAAAGACCTCTTCCAAGTGCTGAAGAGCAAAGATATCTCTTTAAAGACTAAGGTGTGCCTAACCCAATCCATGGGAGCTCTGGTAGTGTAGTGACTAAGTCATTTGACTGTTACCCAGAAGGCTGGCAGTTTAAACCCACCAGCCACTCCTCAGAAGGAAAGTTGGGCAATCTACTTCCATAGTGATACTGCCTCAGAAACCCAAGGAGAAGTTGCTATGAGTTGGATCCAACTTGACAGTAGTGAATTTGGTTTGGTAACCCAGTCCATGGTATTTTCAATAGCCTCATATGCATGTGGGAGCTGGAAAATGAATAAGGAAGACTGAAGGAAAGTCAATGCTTTTGAGTTGTGGTGTTGGCAAAGAATGCTGAAAGTACCATGGACTGCCAGAAGAATGAACAAATTTGTCCTGGAAGAAATGCAGCTGGAATGCTCCATGGAAGCAAGAATAGCCAGACTTATCTCACATACTTTGGTCATGTTGTCAGAAGGGATCATTCCCTGGATAAGAATATCATGCTTGGTAAAGTGGAGGGTCAACAAAAAAGGGGAAGGCACTCAGGGAAATGGATTGGCACAGTGGCTGCAACGAATGGCTTGGGTGTAGCAAGGATTGTAAGGCTGGTGCAGGATTGGGCAGTGTTTTGTTCTATTGTACATAGGGTCGCTATGAATCAGAGCTGACTCAATGGTACTTAACAACAACAACAACTTTATAATAGCTACAAGATTCTTTGTGGATCTGTAGAGCTCCCACTCCTTAGCTCCTCTCTCCTTTCCTTCACAGTCACTTGTTGTTGTTGTTGTTATGTGCCCTCGAGTCGGCCCCGCCTCATAGCGACCCCTCCTTGGGTTTCCGAGGCAGTATCACTATGGAAATAGGTTGCCCAATCTTCCTTCCGAGGAGTGGTTGGTGAGTTTGAACCACCAGCCTCCTGGTTAGCAGTCAAGTGCCTTAGGCACTATGCTACCAGAGCTCCTCATGCTCACTATTATAGCTGAAATAAACTATATTCATTTGCTCAAACACATCTGGCTCTCCCACACCTTGGTGTCCTCTCATGTGTTGCTTCTTTGGCCAGGATGCCTTCCTTCTTTCCTTTTTTTCAGATATCTAAACTAGAGACTTAACACTCAAATCAGTTAACAACTCTCCTAGGAAACCATTCAAGATTTGCCACAATTACCCTTTCTATAATTATCATAGCACTGTTTCTCTGACATAGAACTTAATCTTGCTGTGTTTTTGTTGTTTTTTTGCTGTCTAGTTAATTCTGACTCATGGCAACAACATGTGTTACAGAGTAGAACTACTCAACAGGGTATCTTGGCTAATCTTAACAGAAGCAGAATGCCCGGCCTTTTCTTCTGAGGTACCACTGAGTGTGCTCAAACCACCAAGCTTTAGGTTATCAGTCTAGCACAAAATTTTTGTCCCACTAGGGATATTGCACCACTATACTATAATAATGCATTTGTCTCTTTTCAACTGGACTAGGAGCTCTAGTGGCATAGTGCCTAAGACATTTGATAGCTAACCAAAAGACTGGTGGTTCAAACCACCAGCCAGTCCTCAGAAGGAAGACTGGACAATCTACTTCCATAGAGATACCACCTCGGAAACCCAAGGAAGGGTCGCGATGAGTTGGACTTGACTCGACAGCAGTGAGTGGTTTTATCTGCTCCTTGAAGGTGGCAACTACTCTTATAATTTTTGTATCCTCGGTTTCTAGAATGTTAACTTAAATATAGCTGTCCCAGATAAATATGGTTAATGATTAATTGTGATAAATCCATTATATAATCCAATGAATGGATGACTTCATTTCATAATAGGACTTAAGTCTTTGGTATATCATTCACTGTCATGATTAACGAACAAGTTCCCTGAAACATCTTGTCATATTTTCTTTAAAACATTGAAATTAGAAAAAAATGTAAGAATTCTTTTTCCTTGCTTAATATAAGTAAACTCAATTTATGTGTGTGTTTTTCACATCCTTATAGTCTCCTGATAAGGCTCTGCACTTTATTAGCTACACAATCTATGACAAGTCACTCCTTTGAGTCAAAGGTGGCCTAACTACAAAATAAAGACTCTTTCCAAATTGTCCTGCAGCCTGAGGTCAAAACAGTTTCAGACTATGTATTGTCATAAATGAATTCACCTAGAAGTTCCTCTGATGAAATGCCTGGAGACCTACTTCCAAAAAATCAGGCAATGGAAACTCCATGGAACACAGTTCAACTCTGACACACATGAGGTCACCTAGAGTAGAAACTGACTCACTAGCAACTTTTTTGTTTTTTATTGTCATAAAAAGATGTATTATATTCTTTCTTTGTTTTAAAATCTCGAACAATAATATTACTCTGTAAATAAGATATATAAACAGTTCCCAATGACAGCAAGTAAAATTTTTCCTGTTTGGGGAATAAACAACCCTTGGGAAAATCTACATGAAAAAAGAAGAAGAAAGGAGTTTTTGTGACAGCTTTTTGAAAGCTTAGTCCTGTGATAACTCTGAAATTTCACAACTGAAATTATGCACCATCCTAACATTTAAGAAAGGGGCAAGACACAGGGATATGTGTTATATCTTTGTTATTAATCTCACAATGGAAAATTAAGGGAGAGGGAGAAACATTATTATAAAAGTAAAGAATTGCTTCAAACTGGCATAGAATCTTGTTAATTCAAGATAAGGAAAAAGGTTCACACTATAAAGACTTGTCACCCATTTTCCTAAAAATAAGCAAAAGTCAAAATGTATTTAATTCTAACACATCTTAACTAATGCCATTGAAGTTCAATCCAACAGAGTTTTATGCTTAGCATTTTCAAAACTAATATATCAGACCTATAAACTAAAAAGCCAAACCCACTGCTACTGAGTCAATTCTAAGTCATAGTGACCCTATAGGACAGAGCAGAACTGCCCCACAAGGTTTCCAAAGCTGTGGTGGTACAGAGCCTAAGACATTTGACTGCTAACCAGAAGGCTGGCAGTTCAAAGCCACCAATCACTCCTTGGAATGAAGATTGGGCAATCTACTTCTGTAGAGATACTCCCTTGGAAACCCAAGGAGAGGTCACTATGAGTCAGAGTTAACTCAAAGGCAGTTAGTTTGGTTTTTTGGTTTGTTTAAATCTTTACAGAAATATGCTGTCACATCTTTCTCCCACATAGCAGCTGCTACTTTTGAACCACTGACCTTTTGATTAGGAGGTCTGGTAGCATAATGCCTAATGCATTTGACTGCTAACCAGAAGGCTAGTGGTTCAAACCCACCAGCCACTCCTCGGAAGGAAAATGGAGCAATCTACTTCTGTAGTGATACTGCCTCGGAAACCCAAAGAGTGGTCGCTATGAATCGGATCCAACTCCATGGCAGTGCATTTGGTTTGGTTTTGGACCTTCTGATTAGCAGCTGAGCATTTTAACCACTGTACCATCAGCGCTCCTTCATCAGACCTATATATACTCTTAAGTTTTCTTTTTAGGGCTTCATGTCCCTGTTGTTGTTGTTGTTATGTGCCGTCGAGTCGGCCCCAACTCATAGCGACCCCTCCTTGGGTTTCCGAGGCAGTATCACTACGGAAGTAGGACTGCCCAACCTTCCTTCCGAGGAGTGGCTGGTGATATATACTCTTAAGTTTTCTTTTTAGGGCTTCATGTCCCTAGAAGGGAAAATATACAACCATATTTAAATACTATTTAAAGCCAATTATTATAATATTTAACACACTTAAATGAGTTTGCATTAAGTAACTGCTGTATAACATAAAGATTTACAGCCTTGGAAACCCAATGGGGGTAGCCAAGAGTAGAAATTGACTCAATGGCAGTGAGTTTGGGTTTTTGAAATCCTCTACATCAAAATATTTCCATTCATTAGCTGCTAGAAATTTATAAGAAAACAGTCTTTCTTCAAGATATTCCAAATATTTTACAAGACTATAACCAATTTAACTAACATATTTGTTTGCAAAGATAGTTATTTTGGCATCTATCTGATATGCAATTGTACGATATTTTAATAAAGTGAAATTTCCCAAATTGAATTTATTTTTAAAATGTGCTTTTGCCATCCCTCATACTTTGGATAGAACACAACAAAGAAATGTATACTTTCAATTAAATTTTGAAATTTGAATAAAAGGGCTACTGTTGCATATATTTTTGTTGCTTTTATTATTATTGAAATAAATCACAATTTTATACCTTGTGTATTGCTTATTGTTTCAGTTTTATATCGAGCCAAGTGTGACTTTCCAACAATGTGAAGAGCATAAAAAAAGAAAATATTTTAATTTAAGCTTCTTGTTGTTGTTATGTGCCGTTGAGTTAGACCTGACTCATAGCGACCCTTCCTTGGGTTTCTGAGGCAGTATCACTACATAAGTAGATTGCACTCTCTTAACACCGCCAAAATCCCCCTTGCCATTGAGTCAATTCTAACTCACAGCAATCCTACAGACAGAGTAGAACTGCCCCATAAGCTTTCAAGGCTGTAAATCTTTATGGAAGCAGACTGCCTCATCTTTCTCCTGTGGAGTAGCTGGTGGGTTGGAACTGCCGACCTTTTGGTTAGCAGCTGATTGCTTTAACCACTGCACCACCAGTGTTTTTATTACAAAAAAGAAAATAAAGCTATAAAAAATATAATTTTTCCTTAGGAACTTGAAATTTAGACCAAAAGTAATAAGTTTGAGTTAACCAGGTTCAGATTTAAATAGTATGTCAACATTATACATAGAATGGCTTAGATTGTTAAAGTCATCATAGAGCACTAAATTAATTCTGAGGCAGAAGAATTGGCATTAAACTTAAACATATCATATTTAATGGCTCTTCTACACAGACAGACTAGACTCTGCAGTTTTACAAGAAACCACTGCAGGGAAATCACAATTAAATAAATCTAACTAGCCACATATTTATCTTTAAATGTAATCCAACATGAAAAATTTAAAAATCCAGTCTGTATCACTGTGAGAAATGAGTTGCATGTTAATTCTCCAGAATATTAAGTTTTAGGACCTATTTTTCATCCTTTTGTACCCAAAGTTATAGAGGTGGACTTATACTTACTGCTTACATTTCATCTTTGATTAGATTGGAAAATGATGCACGTACATGCACTTGGTCAGTCCATTCAACAAATAATTACCTGCCTGCCCCATACGCTCTTATAATTGATTTTTCCAAAATTTTTCTTAGAGTTGCTTTAAGGGTATTTAGCATACTTATTTCTGGAAAAAAAAGTTTCTTCCTAATTTACAATTAAAAAATATTTGTAAACACCTACATAAAATCAATTATTTATGATTATGAAAAAATATTAGGTTACGAACATTGTGTTATACTTGGATTAATAAATAAGATTTAAATTTTACTTAGTTTCAATTTTCTCAATCCTAATATGTAAAAGAATAGTATGCTATGTACATTTTATATTTCAATTTTTCTACTTTCATTCTATATGCAGCTTGCTATCAGTTTCTTAGGAGCTCTGGTAGCATAGTGGCTAAGGCACTTGACTGCTAACCAGAAGGCTGGCGGTTCAAACCCACCAGCCACTCCTCGGAAGGAAGGTTGGGCAATCCTACTTCCATAGTGATAATGCCTCGGAAACCCAAGGAGGGGTCGCTATGAGTCGGGGCCGACTCGAAGGCATATAACAACAACAACAACAATCAGTTTCTTATGTTTATGGGAACTTTAACAGTGACACTTTTTTATATAATAATTTCATCACATAAAGAAAGAAAATAATACAGTCAAAATTATTTCAAATGGTATTAACAAATGATGCAGAGAATGACAGCATTAGCCCTTTACAGTGTATATATCTGGTAGTCAGTAAACAAACTTTAGAATACTTACACTGTAAAATCAAAACAAAAGCCAGAAACACTTCTATATCTGTCACATTTAAGAAAATCTTTCAAAATTCATTGTAAATAATAATTAATATTTAAAAAGTAATTTACTGTTAACAAAGACCCTTCACATAAATTAGGGTCATAGATTTTTTTTTTAAAGCCAGCACCATGTGTTGACAGAACACTAGGAAATGCAAGAGAAAGATACTTAAATAAACAATATTCATGTATTGAAGAGAAGTTTTTATACCTATAATTATTTGAAATGTTGCCATCCCTTTTAAAACTTACAACAGAGAAGTAATAATCATGAAATTTACAAAAACTATCCACAGAACTAGCTCTAATTTATTTCATTTCTGCTTAAAAATAACTTCCTCCTGCTTTACTGTATTATAAATTTTATAACTAACTGCAACAAATAAATTGTTTCATTTATTAGAATGCATAGAAACTCTAGTATTCCTGCAAAATGATACAATTTTCTCAGTTCACAAAAATATAAAACACTTCAAACTCCTTTATTAAACCAAGTTCTAGAATGAAGTACTAGTTAAAGACAAACCAAAAATTCAGGAAAAGTTATCATCAATTAGATGAACTAATGGCAAATACATATTGATTAAACAAAACAAAACAAAACCTACTGCCACTCAGTCTACTCTGATTCATATGGTCACTAGGAGTGACATGTTGACAAAGTAGTTAAATTAATTAAGTAGATAAACCTTCAAACATTTAAAACTCTGAGTTTCATTTGTTTCTTTGTTCAGTACACTTTCCTTGAGAAAAAATTTTCAGATTGAACAGTGTATTACTGCTATGATTGAACATTGTATTACTGCTATGAAAGCATGCAAAATTTTATGTAGAAACAACTCCTGTATATTTTACATAATCTATAGCCATGATCTTAATATACACATTTTGAAGTGGTAAATTAGCATGTAAAACTGAGGAGATATTTGATATTTTCTTCAAGAGTGAAAATGTAATACAAATGTTATATCGACTGATCATGTTTTAGATTGTTTTAAATTAATGTATCATTTTACATTAAATTACACAGCATTCTAGAGAGGAGCACTAAACAACTGTTTTATTATAGCATTAGGTGAGGTCACATGTTTAGTTCCATTGTGTGACATAATAGATCCATGTAGTTGGTTTGTGAATTCAGGTGGGTTGGAGACTAACGTGATTTGGCACCAAGGTAAGGATTCATGGAGTTATATCTACAGGATATATGCATTACGTGATAGTAAAAGACATTTACAACCCAGAATATAAGAGCAGGGCAGCCTTAAGTGACATCACCAGATCATCTGCAGCGTCAACCAACTGACTCAAATATATATCCTACACAGTGCCGCTCCCCTCTCTTCTCACTTTGAGCAAATCTTCCATGGCTTTCAATAGTGTAAAAGAGCATGTATCTCCTTTAAAATCAGGGCATACACTTACTCTAATGAAAAACGACTGAAAGAAACCAAGGGGATCAAATTTAAAAAAAAAAAAAAAACCTCGAATCAGTAAAATTTACACTACATTGACATTCAGATAACAGGAATAACAATGAAATAGTAAAGAAGAGATTAACTTGAATTATCTAGGTACAGAAGGAAGCCACCTGATTGTTTTTAACTGATTTGTACCTGAATCAGGTATCTGTGGGAACCTTGAAGTTTTTTAAAAAATATATTAAAACAACAACAATAATGAAGGGAACTCTATTGTCTCATCTTAATTCTCTTCTAATTTATTCATAACATTCTTTTTTACTTACAGGCGTTTGTTACAGCAAAACTGTTGGCTGTCTCAATGTTGTCCACGTGAGGTACCAAATTAAAAGGAGCTTCCGACGCATTGGGGCTGGTGTTATGAAGGAAAATTGCTAATCGAAAAGCAGTGTATTCCTGATCTGTGTTTCGGATGAAGAGACCACCTATTAAAAACGGCAGGAAAAGCACATTCAGTGTTTCCTCTGTGAAATGTTACACCCACCCCAAGCACTGTTAAATCTACTGCTGTTCACAGCACAAGCATAAGCCTAAGGAGCTGTTCTTGTCACATCTTGGGAGACTGCCCTTTGTCCCGAAGGTGCAAGCTTAGTATTTTAGTCTTTAGGACAGCTCAGCGTTTTCCTGTCCCTATTTGTCATCATCACAATGACCTCTGAGACCATTTAGTGTGTTTTCCTTTCTTTCTCCCTTGCCCTCCCCAGGATTCCCAGCACCCTGCAACATCAGCCAGCTAAGGGCATTTCTCTCTAAGAGGCATGCAGATGAAAAGAAAAGAGGATTTGCATTCAAATACAGAAATGCAGAGAGGTGGTGACACGCAGGGGAGAGGAAAATCAGATGGGAGAAATGAACTTTGTTTTCCTGCAGCTCATGGACTCAGATTAATTAGCTCCGTTTTGTGCACAGTCCACGCGAAATGATGCAGTGTTGAAGCTGGGCTTAGCTGGAAGAAATTCAATAGCTGCGTCCCATTAAAGACGGGAAAGGAGGATAGGAAGAAAAGCCAAGGGTGGAGAGTCTCTAGAAATAGAGTCGAGATGAAGGAATACGGGGGTAAAACCCTCATGAAGAAGACAAAATAAAAGGAGAGATGATTTCAGGAAAGGAATGTAACTTTGGAATCAGTTAACCGATAGGAAGAAGCGGCAGGGGCTGCGGATCGAAAAGCTTTTTCAGCCAGAACATTGTTTTTCTGTAACAAGCGAGAAAGCTGTAGGGTTCAACATGGGAAGAAGTAATCCACCCCCCACCCCCAAGCCCCAATAAACTAGACACCCTTCATGCTCTAGAGAAAAGGATAAAAAGAAACATCAAATAAAAATGCAACCAAATCCCATGGAGATTTTTTTCCCCCAACTTATTCCAATCCTACTTAAGCGACTTGAGCCAGAGATGGTAATGAGGGTTTGGGCCGGAGGGATGGATAGCCAATATATTTCAAATGAACCTGCACCAAAGAGGCAGTCTTTTCGTAAAGGAAGAAGGAAGCAAAAGCGAAGGAAATCGAACATTTCCTGGAATTGCTTATCAGCAACTCATTTAACTCACTTTCGGAAATCTGCTACAGCCAGCCACATGCACACCTCACCGGAGCAGAACTTACCTATTTGCACGCTGCTCGGAAAGGCTCCCATGGCGAGTCCCCAAAATCCAGAAAATAACAAGACAATCTGTCTGCAAATAATCCTCATCTTCTTTTCTCCTCTCCCTGGCGCGCGCTCTCTCTTTCTCTCGCACTCTTCCTAAAGGCTGCTCAGAGAGGCATTGAAGACGATGGCGCTAAAATTAAAAACAACCGAAAAAAAAAAAAAAAAAGAGAGGGAGAGAGAGAGAGAAGGAAAGAGGTTTTGGTGGTTTCTGATATGACTGTTTCCCCTTAGCAATCCATCGTGAGCTGCCAGATTTTTCCCGCAGTCTCCATAACCCTGGAAGAGGTTTTCTGTCCGACTGCAAATGTAGCACATGCAAAAGATGGTGGTGGAGCGTCTAGTGGCTGCTCACAGGGATGAGACATGCGCTCTCTCTGTGCCTCACTCGCACTCGCACTCGCCCCTCGCTTTCTCACATACACACAAACACTGGCGTTGGGGCCGCCACACGCGCTCCCTAGCTCGCACAAGCACACATCCCCCCACGAGCCTACAACAGCCCCACGCTCCGCTGCTCTCCTCGCGCGTCCTCCCGGAGCGCGCACTACCTCCTCACGCCCCTCGCCCACCGCCCGCTAGACTTCACCCTTGGGTGCTCACCGGAGCGCCCCAGTCTTTCTGATACTCCAGAGCTAGTCTAGGAACTGATTTTTGCTTCTCCTTACCGCTCACTGACTCCCTCCTCTCTTCTTCCTGGGCTCGCTGAGTGACCGACTCCGACGCTGGGCACCCCCAGTGCCCCTCTCTTTGCTTTCTCCGCGACTCTGCTTCTCAGCTGCACTTGGCAAGAAACTGGTCTGCGGGCCGGGTTCGCAAACCCGGATCAGGGGCTAGGGAGGTTAGTGCCTCCCCATGCCCCCAGCCCCCTGCCGCATCCTTGCAGGCTCGCGGAGACGACCGGCAGCCTCCCTCTGCTCCGCTCCAGACCTCACGTCCCTCTCAGCCTAGCCTTCCTCTACCACTGGGCTGCGCGCGGGGGACTCCGGTCCTCGCTGCAGCAAAGATTTCTCACCAGCCAACAGCCCGGGAATCTGGAGAACTTGACACGGGAATGGATGAGGTGACGGGGCTCAGGGAAGGAGAGGAGTAGAAAAGAGGGGCAAAGGACCACCCCTGGGTGTGCTTAAAGGGCCAGAGCTAAAGAATAAACAATTGTGGAAGAGAAGTCTGGGGAAGACCAGAGAAGTTGAAAGATCCTGGGACGAGAGAGAGGGAAGAAAGGGTTAAACATCGGGCAAAGTTTAAGGTAATGAAGAGGATAAGGAAGAGACTGAGAAATGAAAATCGAATGATGCTCCTAACGTATTCTCTGAAAGTCATGATGTAGAACTAGGAATAAAACGGTATGAAGTATAAAGTTAGGAAAGTAATTAAGGACTCCATTCTTTCTTGTCCGCTATTGAAGAGGATGCTTTCGGTCTGTGCGGCCCACTTCAAAAGTAGGAAGGGCAGGTATTGAGGTGATGAAGGAAAGTGAGGAGGAAGTCACTGGGGCAGTGAGCACAAGAGTCTGATAGAAAAATAGGGTATTTTTCTATCCACATCACTTCTTGGTTCTGGCTCTGAGATACTCTGTCCCCAAGTCCCCTCCACCAAGTCTTAAGCACTTCCTTGATGGTGTCAATAGTAGTTTTGACTGGGTAGAAGAAAATAAATATTACAAAGTTTTAGGGCTATGGTTTCACTTCCTGTCTAGGGCCATCTTTAGGTTTGTCAGTTAACCTGATTGCCCTTGTATGGAGCCTGTGCCCCACCCAAGGGCGGTAAGTGTGGTGGAAATGGGTGAATGGTTTCTGATTCCCTCTATATGCTTGGGGAAGTCTCCACAGTGTATGAAGTCCCCTATTTCCATTAAACTGTGAGAGAAAACTCCAAGCGTTTTGAATCTTCACATTTCTTGTGGGTGCCATCTGAGTTGAATCGTATCATTTGGAGCCTGGAACATTGGGTCATACCAGTTAGAACAAAGCTTCCCAGTTATCATTAGAATTTAAGATTAAGGAGCCCAAGATAATGTCTTTCATTAAATTTTACAAATGAATATACCACCTGTCTATGTCTATGTAATGTAGTGATTGGAAAAGAGGAGAATGGATTGGTTCATGTGAAATTTTTGCAAGAAGCTTCCCCTGGAAAAACCTTTTAAAATACACTATCTTATTCCTTTAAGCTTCCTTGTATTAACACATTACTATTACCTGTTTTTAAGGAGCTCTGGTGGTGTAGTGGATAAGGCATTTGGCTGCTAACCAGAAGATCAGTGGTTCAAACCTACCAGCTGCTCCATGGATGGAAGATGGGACAATCTACTTCTGTAAAGATCTACAGCTTCAGAAACCAAATGGGGGTCACTATAAGTCAGAATCAACTCAATAGCAGTGAGTTTTCTTTTTGTTTTTTGTTTATTACCTGTATTAGGCTCTCTGATGGCTCTGTGGTTAAGGCATTGGGCTGTTAACAAAAAGATTGGTGGTTTGAATCTACTAATCTTTCTGTGCAGCCACTCCTCAGAAGGAAGGTTGGGCAATCCTACTTCCATAGTGATACTGCCTCGGAAACCCAAGGAGGGGTCGCTATGAGTCGGGGCAGACTCAACGGCAAACAACAACAACAACAACAACAACAATCTTTCTGTGGGAGAAAGATGGGGCAAGAAAGATGGGGCAAAAAGGATGGGGTAATCTTCTTCCATAAAGGTTTACAAACTTGGAAACCCTATGGGACAGTTCTACTCTGTCCTATAGGATCGCTATGAGTCAGAATTGACGTGATGGCAGTGTGTTTGGGTCTGGTTTATTATCTGTATTTGTAGTTTGTAGATGATCTTCAAAAATCACTGTTAAAGCCTCAGAATGCTTTTCTAAGTTCTGAAGTTTACTTTTAAAATCACAGCTATTTTTATTAAAAAAAAAAAAAAAAAGCTAGTATCTACTTTCCTGTTACATTTCACCACAGATTGTTATGACAAAAACAATCTAATTGTAATTGGATTACACATATCATATATTTGTCATTTTCGTTTATAAGACTTTGGTGTTGCAAGTGAAGTGGGATTTGAAATGTTTTTCTTTTTGTCTTTTAGTTAGTGTGAAAACTAAGGCTGTAAATAATAGCAACCTGTTTTCTCTCACAAGAAAGGAACAAAATATGCCACATGAAATTCAGGTTGAATTTAAGATAAATTAAAATCTCAAAACATACTAAATCATTAAATTCACCACTTATTTTAGGAACTGTTAATGCTCTATCTGATTTCTAAAGACAATTACCAACTTTTATTCTTATCAAAATTTAAAAATCTGAGCTTCGTATGATGTGAAGCCATTGTTCACAGAATGTATGACAATTTTTTTTTTAATAACTTATTTTTTGTTGTTGAAAATGTACACAGTGGTGCATACACCAATCCAATGATTTCTACATGGACAATTCAGTGACATGGATTACATTCTTCAAGTTGGACCGCCATTCTTACCCTCTCTTCCTGAATTGGGCAATTATCGTGATGAGTCTTGTGGTAATATAACCACTAATGTCACACCTGCAGTTTTTCAAAGTAGTAATTTGCTTTTTTTAATTTTTATTTTACCAATTTATTCAGACCTTCGATTTTAAAAATCTATAGTCTGTCTCTCGATAGGTATATATACACACACATACCTACAAGCATATACATCATCACTCCTACCCACCCCCCCATCCATAATAATGCCCTCTCTTATTAGTCACACTGGTCTCTGAGCTGCAACAAAAGGGAAAGCCTTTTGGAGTTTGTTAGGAAAGAAGGAGAAAGAAGACTGGGCCAGCTTGCACACATCCATAAATAACAGAATAACAATCAGCAATGCTGAAGACAAAATGGTGAGAAATAAAAATGTGGCTGGTAAAGGTAGAGTCAACACCTGCACTTTTAATCCTGAGTGTCTGATTCTCTGAAACTTTTTGTAAATATGACTTGTCATATGCCTTTTATTACCTCAAGTGTGAGTTTATGTATGAAAGCAAAAATTACTTGAACTTCTTCTTGAGCATGTATAAAGGCAGAGGTAAAGTATGCTGTTACATCAGCATAAGAAAAATCAAAGGTTTGTTACTAGTTGAGTAAACCAAAGACGTGTGTTTTATTTATTGTTTTTGAGTTGTTCTGAGTAAATGCTTTAAAAATTTCTTCAACTTCAGTTTGCTGATGTATTTAATTAATATCATTACACCTAAAGATTTCTAAGATAGGTTACAGTTCCCCAGATCTCTCTGTGAAGTGAATTCAGCCAGAATTTCAACAATTCTACTATGGGAAAGACCCTGTAAGTTGTTGAGGAAGATACAAAGATGAGTATGCTATAACTTGTATTCAAAATACACAGCATGGCAGAATCTGATCATTCAGAGTCAAAAATTTCTATCAAAGAACTAATGAGGAACAATGATTTTCCTAGGGGATATCACAGAAGGCTTTGTGCAGGAGAGGGTACGTAGACCTAGATTTTTTTTTCCAGTCTTTATTTATTTATTATTGTGATGATTTGGGTGAAGATTTACAGAGCAAATTCACTTTCCATACAGCAGTTTACATATACTTTGTCTCATGACATTGACCACAGTTTACCACAATGCAA
>NW_006921734.1:3025347-3026495 GCF_000298275.1 Orycteropus afer afer
TATGTCTTTCTCATCCTCAATGCTGCCATATTGGTCACTCACATTTGGTACATTGCCCTTCTCTTCACCCAAATCAATACTTATCTCTATCTATCTAACTGTGTTCCCTCCCCTCCCTTCCCACCCCTGGTAACCAACAAAGAAAATGTCCTTCTATAGATAAACCCTTCCTTAACTTTTACGATAATGGACTAATACAATATTTGTCCTTTTGTGATTGACTTATTTCCCTCAGCATAATGTCCTCCAAGTTCATCCATGTCATGCGGTGTTTTACAGATTCTACATTATTCTTCAGTGTTGCATAATATTCCATCGTATGTATGTACCATAGTTTGGTTATCCATTCCTCAGTTGATGGACGTCTAGGTTGTTTCCATCTTTTGGCTATTGTATAGTCTATTTATGGCATATATTAGGGCCCTTAAATTTACCCCTAGATTTTCCTTGAGGAACTGTATAGTTCTAGGTTTCACATTAAGTCTTTGATCCATCTGGAGTTTGTTTTTGTGTATGGTGTGAGGTATAGAACTTGTTGCAACAGTCCATTCCATCTTGCAACTCTCTTAACTTCCTCACCATTTAGAAGTTCTGTGACTACACAGTCTTTTCCTTCTTTTTTGTTTATAGTTGTCCTCACTTGCCAACTGATGTCTCTGGTTCCCTGTTTACAATCTTATAAGCTCATTTTACTTTGGATATGTCCATACCTGCGGTTTCTGGGTTATGTCATCTTGTGTATTAATGGTCAGTTGTTATTTGCTATTTTGGGTTCTCTGTTCAAAGGACTCCCTTTAGCATCTCTTGTGAGGTTGGTCTGGTTTAACAAATTCACTTAGTTTCTGCTTATCTGGAAATCTTCTAATTTCACCATCATATTTGAGGGACAGTTTTGCCAGATATATAATTCTGGGTTGAAAATTTTTCTCTTTCAGGATTTTATATATACCATCCCATTGCCTTCTCACTTGTATGGTTTCTGCTGAGAAATCAGAGCTTATTCTTACTGGCTGTCCTTTGTAACTTTTTGTTTTTCCCATGCTGCTTTCATGATTCTGTCTTTGTCTTTGATTTTGATGAGTCTGATGATGATGTATCTTGGTCATTTCCTGTTGAGGTCTATCCTGTTTGGGGTTCGTTGAACTTCC
>NW_006921734.1:3027552-3051413 GCF_000298275.1 Orycteropus afer afer
TTCACGCAAATTCTTCTGCTAGTTGGGGTTTAGTCCACTTCTATATCCTTCCCTTCAAGGCTCAGGGGTCCAGGATTATCTTGTGCATCTGTGTTAATTGGTTTCCCTTTTCTTTGTTGAAGAGGGTCTGTGCAGTCTTTCTGCCTAGTCTGCCATCTTGCCAGAACCTTTAGACCTAGATTTTTTAATAAAAAGAAATAGATATGGAATTTTCTATGTAGAAAAGTGGCATCCAAAGGCATGAAGGTATAAAGGATATGCTGATGAACTGTGTATGGGGTGCAGAAAGTCAAGTTGTACTATCTGTAGAACATATTGAATGAATTGGTTGGGATATTGAGCTTTATTCTGTGGAGAACAGTTTGAGTTCTTTTTTTTTTTTTTTTTGAACAGGTTAATAGTATAATCAGATATGACCCTTTTAGAAAAGAAACATTGGTGGTAGTGGTGTTGCAGAGAGGATTCCTTAGTGATATGGGACAGTAGAGGCAGGAGCCAAGAGACCAGTATATAAACTGCCCTTTCAGAGGATCTACAGTAAGAATTGGAATAGACTAGATAGCCCAAGATGACATCAATGATATTTCAAAAACTAAGCCCACTGCCATCAAGTTGATTTTGACTTGTATGACAACAGTAGGAGGACAGTACAAAAGAAACAGTATTATGGAGAAACTAAAACCACACTCACTGCCTTTGAGTTAATCCCTACTCATAGCGACCCCACCTTGGGTTTCTGAGGTGGTACCTCTACAGAAATAGATTGTCCAGTCTTCCTTCCAAGGAGTGGCTGGTGGGTTTGAACCTTCAGCCTTCTGGTTAGCAGTCAAATGTCTTAAGCACTACACCACCAGGGCCAAGTTTATTGAGGCAAAACTGGCAGAATGTAATCATTACCTGTTTAAGGGACATTGTGAGTTTGCCATGGTATTTAAGAGTTAAAGGCAACTGCAAGTGAGTGCTTTAAAGAGAGGCACAAGTAATTGGAAGAATGGTGATACCTTCAATTAGGAAAAGGAATTTAAAAGGAAGAGCAAGTTTGCTGGGAGTCAAATTTTCAATAAATTATTCATACACAAATAGTTATATTGTTATGTATTGAGTACCTACCATGTGTGTTTACAGTTAAAATGCTTGAGATATACATATGAATAACACACAATGCTTGCTTTTATTGGATGTCTCCTAATGTTCATTAATACTAAATGTGCTAGGTATTATGTGAAGGCTTAACATGTACCACTTTCTATAGACATCTTTAGGTATCATTGTATTGAGGAGGAAATTCACCTAAAGGTTAAGGACTGGGTTTAAGATCAGGTTTATAAAAAAATGATAAAACCAATAAGTAGGGATTATACTCAGGTCTGTCTGACTTCAAAACTTGCTGAGTTAATGAGCTTAATGTAAAATGAAGGGTCTGGGGTCTAAAATGTAAACAAGAAGAACCCACAGTATTTGGAAGGGTAGTGTATTCTACTTGAAAGATCTAGGGGCTTTATGGTAATAATAACTGGATTCAAATTATAGGCCCCCCACCTTACTCATTGCATTACTTTGGATGTATGACCTTCTGTTCTAATAGAATTATATAAACTGCACAGAATAGGAAATTCTTATTAATAAAGAATTGCCCAAAATATGTGATTAAGTCTCCACTAAAGGAAAGTTCAGGGAGCTCTGGTAGCATACTGCCTAAGGCACTTGACTGCTCACCAGAAGGCTGGCAGTTCAAACCCACCAGCCACTCCTCGGAAGGAAGGTTGGGCAATCCTACTTCCGTAGTGATACTGCCTCGGAAACCCAAGGAGGGATCGCTATGAGTCGGGGCCGACTCGACGGCAAACAACAACAACAACAACAACAAAGGAAAGTTCATGGTGTCATATGAGAAAAACAGGATGTCTAACAACTGACTTGAAGGAATTCAAGAATTTACAGAGGAAGAGAAATTGAACTTAATCTTTATGGATGTGTAGTTTATCAAAGGCTCCCTGGTGATGCAGTGGTTAAGTCCTTGGCTGCTAACCAAGGGTTGGTGGTTCAAACCTGTGGGAGATCAATGGGAGAAAGATGTGGCAGTATACCCTGTGGAACAGTTTAATCTGTCCCATAGGGTCACTATAGGGAGCTCTGGTAATGTAGTGCCTAAGGCACTTGAATGCTAATCAGAAGGCTGGCTGTTCAAACCCATCAGCCACTCCTCAGAAGAAAGATGGGGCAATCTACTTTTGTAGTGATACTGCCTTGGAAACCCAAGGAGGGGTCGCTATGAGTCGGGTCTGACTCGATGGCACATAACAACAACAACCACATAGGGTCACTGTGAGTCAGAATCAACTCAAAGGCAATGGGTGGTGGTGGTAGAGTTTATCAGGTAGAGGGAAAAAAAAGTGCAAGACATGAGAGGGCTTATATCCAATTGGGAATTGCTAAAGTCTGATATAACTAGACTTCAGATAGTATAGGGGGATGTGCTGAAAGTGAGATTCAAAAGTAAAGCAAGAGATGAATTATTAACTGTATCACTTAACAGTTTTGTCTTTATCTCATAGACACAAACTATGAAGAATTATAAATAAAGAGGTAAAATCATCAGACTTGCATTTTAAATCCAGTATGTTGGCATAAGTGTGGTAAATGCTGTACAATGATGTTAGATACAGTGAGAGGAATCATAAAATTATAGAAGTAGTCTAGGTGAGAATGACTGTGTGAACAAAATGAGTAATGGTGAGATTTGTCATTTGACCCTATAATCATACTTTTAGGACTGTATCCCAAACACTCACTAGCTGAATTACAAGCTATTAGAAAAACAAAACTACTTATTATAGTACAGTTTTCATAGCAAAGCATAAAACAACTGAAATGTCCATTGTTAAGAAGCTGTCTTATTATGGTGCATCTATAAAATAGAAGGCTATATTGTTATATAAGGAGAGAGCAATGTTTCCATATATCATCATGGAATGACATATTGCATATGAGAACATATTTTATGTGAGAAAAAACAAGGTACAAGGTAGAGATAAACATGTGCTACATTAGCAACTATCTGAAAAAAGATGTATATGTATTTTCTTCGAGAAATAAAGACAACAGTATAGAGAGAAAGAAGCAACCAAACTTTCCAGAACTACTGAGTTACATTATTTCAAATTATTTTAAAACAGAGAATTTTGACTTATCCTCTCCAATCAGATAGCTTATAAAGACTAAATTAATTGCAAAACAAAATAAAATAAGTTGTCTTCATATCACTGATGCTAATATTAATATTGCTATTCTGAGAAAATTCTGTTCATATTGGATAGAACGAATTATTTGTTAGAGTTATTGGAAAAGGTGATGCAAATATAAGATCAAAGAGATTAAGGTAAAAAAAAACCAAACAAACCTGGTAGTAAAGAAAATCAAGATTGAAACCACAGTTAATGTCAAAATAAATAAGAACATCTGTACTGCTAATAGTAGATTTAAAAACAAAAATATGTGGTAGTCTTTAGTGTGAGTTGGATGCTTCAGTATGAATTAATGATTTACTTTTTAATAAAGTGTATTTTCTAGCTCCATGCACTAAAAAGCTTAGAAATAATGACCAACTGTGATAGTTGGAGTTGTATGTCAACTTGGCTGGATCACAATTCTGAATGGTTTAAGCAGTTGTGATGTGGGTTATTCCCATGATGGGATCAGACGTATATGTTTTGAGCAGCCAATTCCTTGAAAGGGAGTTTCCCTAGGGGTGTAGCCTGCTTCCAATATATTTATGGACATCCTGGGAAAATGTGACACTCTTCTGTGGATCTGGATCCTGTCATGCTGCCTACAACTGTCCATGAGTGAACAATCCACCATTCGGCCTGGTGATCTTGGATTCATCATTGATCGGAGTCAACAGCTGGTATACTACCTGCCAACCTTGAGCTCATCAGCCTCTGCAGTTGCGTGAGTCGGGAAAAGCCTCTGGCTTGATGTTTGTTCCAAGAACTTGGGACTTGACAACTTCTATAAGTGTGTGAACCATTTTCCTAAGATAATTTTTTTTCTCTTTCTCTCTAAGCTCTACTGGTTTTGCTTCTCTAGAGAACCTAGCCTAACACACCAACCAAGTGGCAATTAGCACTCTTGGTTCCCAGTTTGTGGTATCTAACACCATTTCCCACTAAAAGGAATAAGAGCTTTTTGGAGAAATAAACGATTCCCAGTCCAGAGAGGGAATTTTACAAGATGTACCCAGAACATCTTGTCATACCAAAAAGCAAGGAAGCTATTAAATTACTGAGATTGAGTGCAAAGCATTACAGAACCACCTGGAAAACGTTACTATTGGCCAAAGTTGAAAAAAATTTAGAAATCATATGCATAATGATTGTAATATATTAAAACCCACAATATATTAAATAATGTTAAGTCTATGAGATAGTAATGATGATAAAGAGAAACACGGTAGCTTCATTGGTCTCATTTGTAACATGATACTAGGAAGCCAAGTCATAATTTTCTTAACCATAAACTTTGTCTTGTAATAAATTTTATTTACAGAAGAGCTATAAAGACACTAAAGAGAGTTCTCCAATATCTCTCATCTATTTTCAGTTTTCCTTAATATTTTCCTCTTACATTACTGTGTTACATTTGCGAAAACTAAGAAACTAATGTGAGGCTGAGGCCAGAGTCCTAATAGCCTCCAGGGAAATCTTTAACCAGAAACCTTTTAGTGTCAGGGATTCTAACAAGTCTTTTAATGTTGAGGATTCTAAACACTCCTCAGGGCCTTTATCTACCCTCCAGACTCAGCAGGTATCAGAGACTTCCTCCGGACTCAGCACGCACCAGAGAAGTCCTCCGGATTCAGCGTGGATCAGAGATTTGCTCGGCTCCCGAAGTCTTCCACATATCAGGGCTCTGCATCCTCCCTAGATAATAATTCCTTAAGTAGACTTTGGAGCCGGGGGATTCCAACACGTTCCCCAACATCTCAGATCTCTGCCCTAAACCTCTTAGCAACAACCAATCATCTGTACCGCTTTGCCCTGGTGCTACTCCACCCCATATTTTTCTATAAAAATGTGACAGTAACGGAGCACGAGGTCTTTTGCTAAGGCCACTATGTTGGCAAGAGCAGGGACCCTAGCTTGAGCTAGCAAATAAACTTTCCTTTTGCACTTGCATTGTCGTGTGTTGGCAAATTCCTCATGCCGAACAACTCCTTCATAACCTGGGCCCAACACTAACATTGGTACATTGCCCAATCAACCAAATCAGTTGTCATCCAGTCCATTGTGACTCATGGGGATTCCATGTGTGTAAGACTAGAACTGTGCTCCATAGATTTTTCATTGGCTGAGTTTAAGGAAATAGATTGCAAGCTTTTCTTCTAAGATTTCTCTGAGTGCATTTGAACCACCAGCCTTTTAATTATCAGCTGAACATATTAAGCACATTATTTATGTGAAACTATGATATCTAAAATACAAACTTCATTCAGACCCTACCAGTTTTTTTCATTAATGTATATTTATGTTGCAGCATCCAATTTAAGATACCGCATTGCATTTAGTTGTCAGGTGTCTTTAGTTTCTTCTGTTCTGCCATAGTTTCATCCTATTTGTTTATTTTTCATGACCTTGGCAGTTTTGAGAAGTACTGGCCAGGTATTTTTCAGAATTTCCCTTGATTTGGATTTGTCTGATGTCAAATGTTTAGACTAGGGTTACAGATATTTGGAAATATTATTAGCAGTTAAATACTCTTCTCCTCACATCATATCAGGGGGTCTAGGATATCCCCATGACAACACTGGTGATGTTAACTTTCATCACCTGGTTAAGGTGTGTGTGCAACTGTAAAGTTAGTTTTTCCTATTCTATACATTCTTTCTTAGAAGTCAGTCACTAAATCTGTCTCATGCTTATAGAGGGGAGAGTACCTACATATCTTATCTGGAATTCTTCTGTAAAATTTGTCTCCCCTCACCCCATTTTTTAATATTATTTTTGATTTTCATATATATTTTGCTGCTGTCACTTTCTAGAAATAGGAAACATACCCTAGTATTTCACGGAGTGCATTGCTTTCCTTTTTTATCTATCTGTCAGCCTTGCTTGAAATCAGCATGCTAATCTTGCCTTATAGCAGTTGCTTGATTAATCTTTTGTCATCTATCTACCTCACGCGGTCTCTCTGTGAAACTGATTGACATTGTGCGTGACTTTAATGCTTATAAATTATCTGTCTTTAAAATCTACAGAATCCTCATTACACCAAAAAGATTACTTTCTTTTATGTTCATCACTCCTCTCTAGAGCTATTGTAATTGGAAGGGGTCACCAAGTAGGACTTGGCAGCCTATCCCTCATTCATTCTCCTTTCAGCATGACTTTCTAGAGCATTTGCTGCAGATTAGGGTATCATGACAGAATTAGAAATGTTTTATCAGTCATGGCATTTGTTCCTAACAATTAAGAGTTCCTGAACACAGACACGTGAGCATAAATGCATATAAACAAGTAAGTATGAAATAGTATGTTGTAAACCCTACATTAGTGGTAGAAATCAGATGTGCTTTTCCTCAAGGTGAGGATCTTATCATACTAAATATGAATTTATCTTCACTCCAGTGGTAGCTGTTCATCTTGATACCGATTCCAAGATTGCAATAATCAAATAAAGCATTGTGGGAAAATTAATATTTGACTTTGTTTATAGATGATGAAAAGGTTTATATTAGTTAAAGAAAGGAAAAGAAGCATTGCAAGAAAAACAACAACAATAATAATAATAATAATAAAAACTAAGCTCACTACTGTCAAGACCCTTCCTTGGGTTTCCAGGGCAGTATCTCTACAGAAGTAGATTGCCCAGTCTTCCTTCCAAGGAGTAGCTGGTGGGTTTGAACTGCCAGCCTTCTGGTTAGCAGTCAAATGCCTTAGGCACTACACCACCAGAGAGCTCAGGAGTTTGATGAAAGCCAGACTATGAAGAGAAAAGTATTTTATAAATCAATTGACAAGTGACACAAAATGGGGCTTTGAGCTACACATTTTCTTCCTAATCTGTTAATGGTATTTCTCCTTACGAATGATAGGTTGAATTGCTTAACTTATTTCATACATGGGAAGTTGATGAAGAGTTGATGGCATTATTTGGCTATTTCAGATAAAAAATATTTCAGATAAAAAGTTAAAAATGACAAAAATGATATTTCAGATAAAAAAGAATGAATATTAGATTTAGTTTTTCAGTTTAAACACCTGAACTGGACACATTTATAAAATATATGTCCATTAATTTGTTCAAACTTAACATTGGACAACATAATAGTGAGGATTATAAACGTCTTTATTATGCAACCACTATACTAATGTAAGGGAGCTCTGGTAGCATAGTGCCTAAGGCACTTGACTGCTCACCAGAAGGATGGCGGTTCAAACCCACCAGCCACTCCTTGGAAGGAAGGTTGGGCAATCCTACTTCCATAGTGATATTGCCTCGGAAACCCAAGGAGGGGTCGCTATGAGTCGGGGCCGACTCGACGGCAAATAACAACAACAACAATACTAATGTAAATGTTAGTTCTTAAAAGAATCTTTCAATTTAGGTAAAATTAGCTTTATTTTAGAGTTGAGAAAATTGACTGACCCAATGCCACATAACTGCTGCAGTATGATTGAAAGCAACATTTTTCTAGCTTAAAGCTTGTATTCTTTTGACTGTGCTATTTCTTGTGTGTCTTTATGAGAAAAGCCAAGGGTTTGATTACTCAAATTATTTTTGCCTTGGCTATGACTTAAGCAGAAGTTTATACAACTTGAAGAAAAGAAAAATTATATACATTTATGTTTTTATAGAAATACTGAGTCAACATAAATCTCAGAGTAACAAAAGTTAGAGCCATACCATTATTTTGTTCAATATTCACAAATTTTATTAGGTTCCACCAAACAAACAAACAAACCCCCCATAAAACGTTGCCAATGCATCCCTTCTGACTCATAGTGACTCTATAGGACAGAGTATAACTGACCCCTAGGGTTTCCAAGATTTTAAATCTTTAGCAGGTTGCTGCATCTTTCTCCTGCAGAGTAGCTGTTGGGTGCTAACTGCCTACTTTCTGATGAGCAGTTAAGTGCCTAACCTCTGCACCACCAGGGCTCCTTTCTGTTACATTACTGTTGTTGTTAGGTACTACTGATTCAGCTCTGTCTCCTGGTGACCCTGTGTACAGCAGAATGAAACACTGCCTAGTCCTACACCGCCCTCATAATCCTTGCTATGCTTGAGCCCATCATTGTAGCCACTGTGTCAATCCATCCCATTTAAGGGCCTCCCCTTTTTTGCTGAGTCTCTACTTTACCAAGCATGATATCCTTCTTCAGGGACAGGTCCTTTCTAACAACATGACAAAGTTGGTGAGATGAAGTCTCCTAAGGAGCATTCCAGCTGCACTTCGTCCAGGACATATTTGGTTGTTCTTCTGGTAATCCATGGTATTTTCAGTATACTTTCCCAACACCACAATTCAAACACATCAGTTTTCTTTGTTCTTCCTTATTTATTGTCCAGCTTTTATATGCATACGAGGCATTAAAAATACCACATGTTGGGGTAGGTTTATCTTAGTCTTCGATATGACATCTTTGCTCTTTAACACTTTAAAGAGGTCTTTTGTAGATTTCCCCAGTACAATACAATGGATGATTTCTTGACTGCTTCTTACATGGGTATTGATTGTGGATCTAGGTAAAATGAAAAAGTTTACAACTTCGATCTTTCCTCCATTTATCATGATACTGTTTATTGGTCAAGTTGTGAGGATTTTTGTTTTCTTTATGTTGAGGTATAATCCATACTGAAGATTGTAGTCTTCATCAGTAAGTGCTTCAAGTCATCTTCACTGTCAGCAAACAAGGTTGGATCAACTGCATATTGCAGGTTGTTAATGAATCTTCCTCCAATCCTGATTATGCATTCTTCTTCATATGGTAGAACTTCTAGGATTATTTGTTCAGCATACAGATTGAGTAAGTATGGTGAAATAATATAACCCTGACACACATCCTTCTTGATTTTAAACCATGCAGTATCCCCTTGTTCGAATGACAGCCTCTTATTCTATATATAGATTCCTCATGAGCACAATTAAGTATTCTGGAATTCCTATTCTTTGCAATGTTATCCATATTTTGTTATGATCCACACAATTGAATGCCTTTGCATAGTCAATAAAACACAAGTAAACGTATTTCTGGTATTTTTTGCTTTTGTCCAAGATCCATCTTACATTAGCAAGGATATCCCTCATTCCATGTTCTCTTCTGAATCCACCTTGAATTTCTGGAGGTTCCCTGAAATATATTGCTGCAACTGTTATTTTCAGCAAATTTTATTTGTGTGTGTTATTAATGATATTGTTCAACAATTTCCACATTTTATTGGATAACCTTTCTTTGGAATGGGCACAAATATGGATTTCTTCTACTCAGTTGGCCAGGTAGCTGTCTTTCAGATTTCTTGGCATAAGCAAGTAAGTGCCTCCAGCACCGCATCTGTTTGTTTAAACATCTCGGTGGGTATTCTGTCATTTCCTGGAGCTTGCTTCTTTCTTGCCAAATCCTTCAGTGCAATTCAGACTTCTTCCTTCGATACCATTAGTTCTTGATTGTATGCTACCTTCTGAAATAGTAGAACGTACAATGGTTGAAATTCAGTATGAATTTCAAAATTGTTTTTGGTATAGTGACTCTGTGTACATTTTCCATTTTTTTTTTTTTTTAAATGAAATACTTGTGGCATAACTTCCAGCCTCACAGCAACACAACACCACAGCACAACAAACTGACAGATGAATGGTGGCTTTGTTAGATTAGGATAAAAAAAACCCAAAAAACAAAAAACCACTGCATAGAATTGATTGCAACACATCATGACTCTCATTACATTTCCAAGGTGATCTATCTTTACAGAAGTGGCTTGCCTCATCTTCTTTCTCTGAAGCAGTCAGTGAGTTTGAACTGCCAACCTTCTGGTTAATGGCCAAATGCCTCAAGCACTGCACCATCAGAGCACCTTCTGTTAGCTTAGGAAGGACATAATATAGAGAAAGGAAAATATAGGTAGACACTCTGATAGTCATGTGGTAGACATGTAAACCATCAGAGTACTCAAAGTGTCTCACGTATTTGATATATTCATCCACTTCTCACTTATTGTCATGGTTAAGTTCCAAAGACCAGGTTGTTATGTGAAAAGCAGCTTGATGCCAAAAATGGAAGTTTGACTGCATCAGATCACAAAATGGACAATGACTACATCATTACATAACTCTGAATTTACATTATTACAAAACTACCAAACCACTGAAAATCATGGCCCAGTTAAGTGACGCATAACCTTAACCTCATAGTCAGCCTTACTCTCGCCTCTCACCTCGTTATACATTACTGCCAGACATACGTTGTTAATGTACATGGTGCTCAGGTAATAAATTTTTCATTTTTGTTATAAATTCAAAATGTCAGATAACTAGGTATTCAATAAGTGAGGAGTAAATTTGCTAGAGTGATCCCTCCTTGCTAATCACAAGTGCCCTTGCTAATCACACACACCCAGTTTGTTGGGTTTAAGTTCTGTACTGAATATTCCCTCTTCCGTTTTTTGAATTTTTGTTTTTCTTCCCTTTTAGAGCACCTACAAAGATTGAGTTGTATGCATTTAGTGAAACACTCTCCAACTGCCTTCCTTTAAAAATATCCTTTGTTGTAACCAAATATATTTTACATAACACTTTTAACAAAAATAATATGGAGCCATAATGACTTCATTTTCATGATGATTTTATTCACAAATCTTTTTGCTTTTCTAAATCTTCAGCATAGTCTTAGGCATTTCACATTTGCTAACCCACCCTTGTAGTCCAATACAGAGACTATACATAAGCCACTGATGATAGTACCCAATAGTACTATCTCCAGACATATCATTGGAATCTGGTATTTTGATATGTTTATTTTATTTTAGAAAAATAAAATACAGTATTAGTAAGAAAGCATATTGTAACATTTTATGAATTATTATATAATTTTGTATATAAATATCATAAACTATGGAAGAAGACGTTCATCATTATTTGGGAAAAATAGAATCATGGGTGATTTTTATGTTCTTTTGTATAAATTTCTGTACTTTTAGAATTTTCTAAACATTTTTTTTATTGCTTTTATAAACATAAAAATATTTTCAAATGGTAGAAAAAATTGCCTTAGCTGAGTCTGTTCCAACCAACACCATTTAAATTAAATTTTGTTTTGTTGCTGTGCTGCTCCTGTTGGTGGTAGTAGTGGATGTGGCCTTTAAATCATAGATTACCTAGCAAGGAAAGGTTTGTTTGTTTGTTTTAAAATAAACTGTTATAGTCTATTGCATATGTGCTACAATAAATTAATTATAGTTTATATATATTGTTATGAGAGAATAGATTAGTAATATTAATCCTTTATTGTCAACAATAATACTTGAACTATAAATTAAATGGGTATTTAGATTCCTTAAAGGGATATTATGGACAGAGATATATATTGTACTTAAATAAAATATTGCACTGCATAAATATAAACTATTATTTGAGAAATATTTTCATAAAATGACAGGTAAGTGAAGATAAAATACTGCTGTTCTTGTTAGCTGCCATCGAGTCAGTCTTACATTGATGCCAACCACGGGAACAGGAAACACTGCCCAGCTCTGCACCATCCCCATGATCAGTTGTAGCTCAGACCACTGTCATGCATAGGATTTTCAATGCCTGATTTTCAGAAGTTGATCACCAGAGCTTAATTTCTAGTCCATCTTTAGTCTGGACGCTCCGCTGAAACTGTTCAACATCACAACAACACACAAGCCTTCATTGACAGATGGGTGGTGGCTGCACATGAAGTGGACTGGCTGAGAATCAAGCTTAGGTCTCCCCTGTGGAAGGTGAGAATTCTACCACTGACCCACCAGCATCTCACCCTAAGATAAAATGTACAGTAAGAAAATAGAACCTATGTATGTAGTACAGAATTACCTCTCAGAAGCCTATCAAAATACTTGTTCCCTGGTCCCAAATTGATAGCACTTTGGGCTGAATGACAAGCTCCATGGGCACCCAGAGTAGAATTCCTCCAGTAATTTCACAAACATTTTTCATTATGGATAGAATTAGCTAACAGGAATGCTCAATGTCCTTTATTGTGCTCCCTGCCTGCAAGATAGGGGAATATGCTTTCCTTTCATCCAGATTGCCCTCAGACAAGCCAGGAACAAAACTAATTGAACCTGAAGCTGAATGACTGAATGATCTCTTGTATCCCCACTTCCACTTATCCAACCCAAAGACTGAAGGATCAATATCTTTTATTTTTAACCCATCCATAACCCACCATTGAGGATTTTTTTTTTAATTTAATTTTTTAATTTGTATTGTGGTTTGGGTGAAAGTTTACAGAACAAATTCATTTTCCATACATCAGCTCACATATACTTTGTCTCATGACATTGGCTGCAGTTTCCCACAATGCAACAAGTGCCCTCCCACTTCCTCCCCATAGTTACCTCTTCCCTGTGTCCTTCCCTCCCCTTCACCTCTGCCCTCTGAGCTGTCTCCCTGTGCATACACAGCCCTTCTATTCTCCCATGATCGATCTCTCCAAGGAGTGTATCTACCTAATGTAAATGTTCAGCCTATATGCCTATCTTTTGTTTGGCAGGAAGCCACAAGAGTGGGTTCAATTCCAGACCTGATGGGCAACTAGGGACCATAGTCTCAGAGGTTCCACCAGGCTCTATCAGACCAGCAAACCTGTTCCTTTTTTTTTCTTTTCTTTTTATGATTTTGAGTTTTGTTCCACTTTGTTCTCCCACTTTATCCAGGATCTCCCACATAGATTCCCCTTGGAGTGGTTGACAGTGGTAACTGGGCACCATCTACTTCTGTTCTCATAGGCATATAGGCTGAGGATTGCATGGTGTACCAGATGCATGGACTAATTGTTTCCATGTGTCTTTGGTTTTCTTCATTCTTATTTGCTCTGGATGAGGAGAGACACGTAGTTGAATCTAGATGGCTGCTTGCAAGCTTTTAAGATCCCAGCCAATACTCATCAAAGTAGGATGTGGAACAATGTTTTTGTATAGTATGTTCTGCCAATTGAACTTGATGTCCCCTGCAACCATGGTTCCGAGCCCACAGGTCCAACTACTTGCTCCCTCTGGGTACCTTGCTGTGGTCAAGAAATAACTTCAACCTTGTCCCTTTTCAGCTTTACTATATACCTGGATATTCTCACAGAATATGAAAATAGACTTGTAGAAACATTGTCTGCCAACACTATACATTGTCGTGGGCACACTCCTCCCTGCATGTTGTTGTTATGTGCCGTTGAGTCTGACTCAACTCATTGCAACCCCTCCTTGAGTTTCCAAAGCAGTATCACTACGGAAATAGATTGCCCCATCTTCCTTCCGAGGAGTGGCTGGTGGGTTTGAACAGCCAGGCTTCTGGTTAGCAGTCAAGTGCCTTAGGCACTTGTTCAGCTTGTGCACCCATTCATCCACCTGTATATCAATGTTTTCCATCACTGACAATGCAGTACTGCATGTGCAAAAAGGTTCATCTTTGTTGTCTGTATCTCACATGCACATCTCTATGTCTTCCTCTTCCTCAATGCCACCATGTTGATCATTCACATTTGGTACATGGCACTTTTCTTCACCCAAATCAATATTTGTCTCTACCTATCTGGCAGTGTTCCCTTCCACCCCTCCCACCCCTCCCATCCCTAATAACCAAAAAAGAAAATTTCCTTCCATATATAAGCTTTTCCTTGACTTTTTACAATAGCAGACTACTACAATATTTGTCCTTCTCTGATTGACTTATTTCACTCAGCATAATGTCCTCCAAATTCATCCATGTTGTGTGGTGTTTTGCAGATTCTATGTTATTCCTTAAGGTTGAATTGTATTCAATTGTGTGTATGTACCATAGTTTAGTTACCCATTCTTCTGTTGATGGGCACCTTGGTTGTTACCATATGTTTGATATTGTAAATAGTGCTGCAATAAACATGGGTGTGCATATATCTCTTCTTGTCCTGGCTGTCACTTCTTTAGGATATATACCTAGTAATGGAATTGCTGAGTCAATTGGTATTTCTAATTCTAATTTTTTAAGGAATCACCATATTGCTTTCCACATTGGTTGTATAATTGGACAGTCCCACCAGCAGTGTATGAGAGTCCCAATCTCTCCACATCCTAGCCAGCATTTGTTATTTTCTGTCTTGTTGAACCTTGCTACTAGTGCTGGGGCATGATGGCATCTCATTGTTGTTTTGATTTGCATCTCTTTAATAGCTAATGATTGTGAACATTAATTCATGTTTGTTGGCTGCCTGAATATCCTCTTTGGTGAAGTGACTATTCATGTTTTCTGCCCATTTTTTAAATTGGATTATTTGTCTTGTTGTTGTTGAGGTGTTGGGGTTTTCTATAAATTTTAGAGATATGTCAGATATATCATTGCCAAATATTTTGTTCCCAATCTGTAGGTTGTCCTTTGACTCTGTTAGAGAAGTCTTTTGAAGCACATAACAATTTAATATTTAGAAGGTCCCTTCACCTAGTTTCTCTTCTGCTGTTTGTGCATTTTGAGTTATGCTTGACAGTCTATTTATGCCATAAATTAGGGACCCTAAATTTGCCCCTAGTTTTTCCTTGAGGAACTTTATAGCTTTAGGTTTGACATTTAAGTCTTTGATCCATCTGGAGTTAGTTTTTGTGTATGGTGTGAGGTACAGATCTTGTTTCATTTTTGTGCAAATGCACATCCAATTTTGCCAGCACCATTTGTTAAACAATCTCTTCCCCATTTAATGGATTTCAGCCTTTTGTCAAAGATCAGCTGACCATGGGTTGATGGATCTATTTCTGGGTTCTCAATTCTATTCCACTTGTCTATGTGTCTGTCATTGTACCAAAACCAGTCAGTTTTGACTACTGTGGCTGTAGAGTAGGCTTTGAGATCCAGGAGTGTGAGACCTCCTACTATGTTCTTCTTCAATAGTACTTTGCTTATTTGAGGTCTCTTTCCTTTCCATATAAAGTTAGTCATTGGTTTTTCCATAGCCTTAAAGAATGTTGATGGGATCTGGATTGGGATTGCACTGAATGTATAGATTGTTTTGGGTAGAACTGACATTTTCACAATGTTCAATCTTCTTATCCGTGAGCATGGTATGTTCTTCCATTTATGCAGATCTTTTCTTGAAGTTGTCTTTTACAGTTTTCTTTGTACAGGTCTTCTGTGTCCCTGGTAAGATTTATTCTCAAGTATTTTATTTCTTTGGTAGCTATTGTAAACAGAAAAGCAGAGGGTAAAGGAAAGGAAAGCCAGGGCATCCAGGAGACAGCAAACAAGCAGCAGAAGGATACAGGTAACGGGAGGGACTCAGATCCAATCCCCAAGAGACAGGAAAAGTGGAGGGAAAAGGAAAGGAAAGACAAGATATCCAGGAGAGAATGAGCAAGAGGCAGAGGGATCCAGGTAAGGCAAGGGACACAGGCCCCAACCCCCAAGTGGCAGGAAAAGCAGATGGGAAAGGAAAGGAAAACCAGAGTGTCCAGGAAAAACTAAGGAAGTGGTAGAAGGATTCAAGTATGGGGAGGGACTCAGGTCCCAACCCCCAAGTGAAACCAAGTAAAGTAAAAACTATTTTCCCCACCCTGGCACCCGGATGAGAATAGATAAGTAAACTAAATTACCCCAAACTATTTTCCCCACCCTGGTGCCTGGATAGGAATAGATAAGTAAACTAAATTACCCCCAGTAAACTAAATTACCCCGACTATTTTCCTGACTATTTTCCTACCATGGACAGATGAGTCTTCAGTTCCTTAAAGAACTGAATGGAAAACATTCCTTCCTGCAGATGATAGACTTGCTAAAAGTATTTTAGAAACAACTTGTAAATTAGCTCTGGCTTGTGGACATGCACAATAGGGCAGAAACAACTTGTGAATTAACTCTGGCCCGGGGACATGCACAATATGACAAAAGGAACAAAAGTTAATTGAGGACCCTCTCCCCTCTGCCCAAGCACCTATCAGCTGATAACAGGAAACTAGTGTGACCCATCAGCTGCTGTGTCACCCATTTCACATTCACGCCCCAAATTCCTCAATCTTTTGTGAATATGCACAACCTCCTCTCCTTAAACCTACCAAAACTGTGTTTCCATGCATCTTGGGGAGTTTAGATCTGGGTGCTAAACTACCCCTAACTCCTTGCACTACTGCTTTGCAATAAATAATCTTCTTTTCTCTCAATCTTGCTGTGTAAACTATTTTGGCCTGACTGTGCACCAGGCAGGGACCCGCTTTTGGTCCGATAACACAAGTGACAGGAAAAGTGAAGGGGAAAGGAAAGGAAAGCCAGGGTATTCAGGAGAGAGTGAGCAAGTGGCAGAGGGATCCAGGTAAGGGGACGGACCCAGGCCCAACCCCCAAGTGGCAGGAAAAGCAGAGGGTAAAGGAAAGGAAAGCCAGGCCAGGGCATCCAAGACAGAGTGAGCAAGTGGCAAGGATACAGGCAAGGGGACGATGGAGAGGTTTCAAACAGTTAAGGGAGACAAACTTGTCTGTTGGTTTGTCATACTCTGGTGGTGTGTTGCTGTGAGACTTGAGGCTATGCGACCAGAGTTTCAAATGCCAGGGGTGTTGCACAGGGTGCACAGGTTTCTGTGAGCTTGCAGACTGAGACAGACTAGGAAGAAGGAAGAGGCCATCCACTTCTCAAAGAATTGGCTAGGGAAAATCTTATGAATAGCAGAGAAACACTGTCTGTTACAATACTAGGCAACTATAGGAATAGCCTGGAAACACTGTCTGATGCAGTAGAGGAGGAAGAGCCACTTAGGTCAGTAGGCTTTCAAAACATAACTGGGAAAGAGTGGTATCATCAGAGTAGAACCAACCTTACTGATATGGATAAAGTAAAGCTTTCAAGATGTCCATTTGCTGACACGACACTACTCACATTGAGCAGAAACAGCTGCAAATATCCATTAATAATTGGAACATGGAATGCACAAAGTATGAATCTAGGAAAATCGGAAGTTGTCAAAAATGAAATGGAATGCATAAAGATTGACATCCTAGGCATTAGTGAGCTGAAGTAGACTGGTTTTGGGCATTTTGAATCAGACAACCATATGATGTACTATGCTAGAAATGACAATTTGAAGAGGAATGACATGACATTCATCATCACAAAGGATATTCAAGATCAGTTTTGAAGTACAATGCTGTAAGTGGTAGGATAATATTCATACGTCTACAAGGAAGACCAGTTAATATGACTACTATTCAAATTTACGCACCAACCACCAAAGCAAAAGATGAGGAAACTGAAGATTTTTATCAACTTCTGCAGTCTGAAATTGATCGAATGTGCAATCTAGATGTGTTGTTACTGGTGACTGGAATGCAAAAGTTGGAAACAAAAGAAAAGTCACTGGTAGTTGGAAAATTTGGCCATGGTGACAGAAATAATGCTGGAGATTGTATGATAGAATTTTGCAAGACCAACAACTTATTCATTGCAAATACCTTTTTTCAACAACACAAACACAGGCTATACATGTGTACTTAGCCGGATGGAATACACAGGAAGCAGATTGACTACATCTGTGGCAAGAGGGATGGAAAATCTAAATATCTACAGCCAAAACAAGACCAGGAGCTGATTGTGGACCAGACCAGCAACTGCTCATATGCAAGTTCAACTTGAAGTTGAAGTCAATTAAAACAAGTCCATGAGAGCTGAAATATGATCTTGAATATATCCCTCTTGAATTTAGAGACCATCTAAAGAATAGATTTGATGCATTGAACACCAATAACTGAAAACCAGAAGAATGATAGGATGACATCAAGAACATCATCCATGGAGAAAGCAAGAAGTCATTAAAAAGACAAGAAAGAAAGAAAATCCCAAAATGGATGACAGTAGAGACTCTGAAGGTTGCCATTGTGTGGATAGTAGCCAAAGCAAATGGAAGAAATGACAAGATAAAAGAGCTGAACAGAATATTTCAAAGAGCCACTCGAGAAGACAAAGCCAATTACTATAATGAAATGTGCAAAGACTTGGAGTTAGAAAAGCAAAAGGGAGAACATACTTGACATTTCTCAAGCTGCAAGAACTGAGGAAAAAATTTTAGCCTCAAGTTGCAATATTGAAAGATTCTGTGGGGAAAATATTGAATGATGCAGGAAGCATCAAAAGATGATGGAAGGAATACACAGAGTTACTGTACCAAAAAGAACTGGTCTCTGTTTATCCATTTCAGGAGGTGGATATGATAAAAAATCAATGATACTGAAGGAAGAAGTTAAAGCTGCACTGAAGGAATTGGCAAAGAACAAACCTCCAAGAATTGATGGAATACCCATTGAGATATTTCAACAAATGGATGCCCCACTGGAGGCACTCACTTGGTTATGCCAAGAGATTTAGAAGAGAGCTATCTGGCCAACTGACTGGAAGAGATACATATTTGTGTCCATTCCAAAGAAAGGTGATCCCACAGAATGTGGAAATTATAGAACAATATCATTAATATCACACACAAGTAAAATCTTACTGAAGATAATTCAAAAACGGTTGCAGCAGTATATCGACAGAACTTTCAGAAATGCAAGCTGGATTCAGAAGAGGACGCAGAACAAGGAATATCATTGTGGATGTCAGATGGATCTTGGCTCAAAACAAAGAATACCAGAAAGATGTTTACTTGTGTTTCATTGGCTATGCAAAAGCATTTGATTGTGTGGATCATAACAAATCATGGATAATATTGAGAAGAATGAGAATTCCAGAACATTTAATTGTACTCATGAGGAACCTGTATATAGACCAGGAGGATGTTCAAGCAGAACAAGGGAACACTGCATGGTTCAAAATCAAGAAGGAAGTGTGTCAGAGTTGTGTCCTTTCACCATACTTATTCAATCTGATGCTGAGCAAATAATCTGAGAAGTTGGACTATATGAAGAAGAACATGACATCAAGATTGGAGGGAGAATCATTAACAGTTTGTGATATGCTGACAACACAACTTTGCTTGCTGAAAGTGAGGATGACTTACTGATGAGGATTGGGGACTACAGTCTGTAGTATGGATTACGTCTCAATATAGAGAAAACAAAAATCCTCACAACTGTACCTATAAGCAGCATCATGATAAATGGAGAAAAGATTGAAGTTGTCAAAGACTTCACATTACTTGGCTCTACAATCGATAACAATGGAAGCAGCAGTCAGGACATCAGATAACATATAGCACTGGACAAATTGGCTGCAAAAGACCTCTTTCAAGTGCTGAGGAGCAAAGATGTCTCCTTGAGGACTAGCGTGTGCCTGACACAAGCCATGATATTTTCAATCACCTCATATGCATGTGAGAGCTGGACAATGAATGAGGAAGACTGAAGAAGAATTGATGCTTTTTAGTTGTGGTGCTGGCAAAGAATGCTCAAAATACCATGAACTGCTAAAAGAACTAACAAATCTGTTCTGGAGGAAGTGCAGCCGCAGGGATCCTTGGAAGTGAGAACTGCCAGACTTCATCTTACCTACTTTGGTTGTGTTATCAGAAGGGAGCATTCAGTGGAGAAGGATGTCATGCTTGGTAAGGTGGAAGGTTGTTGAAAGAGGAGAAGGCCCTTAACAAGATGAATTGACACTGTGCCTGCAGTAATGGGCTCAAGTATAGCAGGGATCACTGAGCTGGTGCAGGACTGGGCAGTGTTTCCTTCTGCTGTGCATAAGGCAGCTATGAGTCGAAGACAGCTCAACAGCAACTAACAATAACAACAACAACATTGTAAATGGTATTGATTTCCTTATTTTTTTTTCAGTGATAACTTTTCTGGTGGAGAGGAATCCAATGATTTTTGGATGTTGATCTTATATCCTGCCACTATGCTAAATCTCTCAATTAGTTCCAGTAGATTTTTGACTGAGTCTCTTGGGTTTTCTAGGATAGAATCATATCATCAGCAAATAAGGATAGTCTGACTTCTTCCTTAAAAATTTGGATGCCTTTGATTTCCCTTTCTTGACTTATTGCGCTGGCTAAAACTTCCAATATAATGTTGAATAGAAGTGGTGATGGAGGACATCTTTGTCTGATTCCTGTTTGCAAGTAAAGTGGTTTCAGTCTCTCTCTACTGAGAATAATATTGGCTGTTGGTTTTGCATAGATGTCCTTTATTATGTTGAGGAATGTTCCTTCTATTCCTATTTTGCTGAGAGTTTTGATTAGGAGTGGCTGTTGGATTTTATTAAATGCTTTTTCTGCATCAATTGATATGATCATGTGGTTCTTTTCCTTTATTTTATATATGTGAAGGATGGTGTTGATTGTTTTTCTAATGTTGAACCATCCTTGCATACCTGATATGCATACCACTTGGTCATAATGAATGATTTTCTTGATATGTTGTTGGAATCTGTTGGCTAGGATTTTGTTGAAGATTTTTGCATCTATATTCATGAGGGATATTGATCTGTAGTTTTCCTCTTGAGTGATATCTTTGCCTGGTTTTGGTGTCAAGGTTATGCTTGCTTCATAAGATGAATTTGGGAGGATTCTATTCTTTTCTATGTGTTGGAATAATTTGAGTAGGATTGGTGTCAGTTCTTCTTTGAATGTTTGGTAGAATTTTTCAGTGAAACAGTCTGGGGCAGGACTTTTTTACTGATAATTTTTTAGATAACCTGTTCAAGTTCTTCTTTTGTTATGGATCTGTTCAACTTTTCCACCTCAGTCTGTGTTAGTTTAGGTAAGTAGTGTGTTTCTAGAAATCTGTCCATTTCTTCTAGATTTTCAAATTTGTTGCAGTATAGTTCTTCATAGTATCCTGATATTCTTCTTATTTCAATTGGTTCTATTGTGATGTCATCCATTTTGTTTTTCATTCATGTTATTTGTATTCTCTCCCTCTTTTCCTTTGCTAAATTTGCCAGTGGTTTGCTATTTTTATTAACTTTTTCAAAAAACCAACTTCTTGTCTTGTTGCCTTTTTCTATTTCTGTTTCCTTGATTTTTGATTGACTATTGTTTCCTTTCTTTTGGTGACTGTAGATTTCTCTTGCTGTTCTTTTTCTGATTGTTGGAGATGTTGGTTTAAAGTGTTGGTATTGCCTCTTTCTTTCTTTTTTTTTTTTTAAATGTGTGCATTTATTGCTATAAATTGGCCTCTGATCACTGCTTTTGCTATGTCCCAAAGACTCTGGCATGTTGTGTTTTCAGTCTTGCTTGATCAAAGGAATATTTTAATTTCATTTTTTATTTCTTCTTTTACCCAGTCTTTCTTAAGGAGGGTGTTGTTCAGTTTCCATGTGCTTTCTCTTTTTCTATTGATCTTCCTATTGTTGATTTTTAATTTTATAACTTGGAAACCCAAGGAGGGGTCACTATGAGTTGGGGCCGACTCGATGGCACATAACAACAACAACAACAACAATTTTATAACATTGTGATCTGAGAAGATGCTTTGCATTATTTCAATATTTTTCAATTTATTAAGGCTTGCTTTATGGCCTAGTGTATGGTCCATCCTGGAGATTGTTCCATGTGCACTGGAAAAGAATGTGTATTGTGCTGTTGTTGTGTGAAGTGCTCTGTAGTTGTCTAGGTCAAGTCGGTGGATTGTAGTTTTTAGTTCTTCTGTGTCTTTGTTGAGTTTCTTTCCAGTTGTTTTATCTTTCATAGAAAGTGGTTTACTAAAGTCTCCTGCTATGACTGTGGAGTCATCTATTTGTCTTTAGAATTCTTTTAAAGTCTAATTTATGTGTTTTGGGGCTCTTTCATTGGGTCCTTAGATATTTATTATGGTTATATCTTATGGTTCGATTGATCCTTTAATCATTATATAATGTCCTTCCTTGTCTTTTATAGTGGTTTTTATCTTAAAGTCAATTTTATCAGAAATTAATATCGCTTCTCCTGCTCATTTATAGCTGCCATTAGCTTGATATATCTTTTTCCAACCTTTGATTTTTACTCTATTTTTGTCCTTGTCTCTAAGGGATATCTTTAGTAGACAGCATATTGATGGGTTCTGTTTTCTTATCTAGTCTACGACTCCCCATCTCTTGAGTAGTGCATTTAATCCATTGACATTCAGTGCAATAATTGAAAAGTATGAATTTCTTGGTGTCATTTTGTTATGTGCTTTTTAATGGTGTTTCTGGTTTCTTTGTTCCATATAATTTTTTGTGCTGAGCTCATTTTGTTTAAGAATTGTGTTATTTCTTTTGTTGCTATTGTTTTAGTATTTGCTAAATATTTGTGCATGTCCTCTGTTTTATTGTGATGTGAAGAGTTACCATTTTTTTTTTTCCCTGCATTTACCCTGCAATTTAGAATTTTCTCTTTGAGTTTAAAACAGTCCATTCTATCTTGCAACTCTCTTGACTTCCTCACCATTTAGAAGTTCTGTATCTACACTATTTTTCCCTGTTTTTGGTTTGTAGCTGCGCTAATTTGCCAACTGATATCACTAGTTCCCTGTTTACAATCTTGTAAGCTTATTTTACTTTGGATATGTCCATAGCTGTGTTGGTTTCTGGGTTATGTCATCTTGTGTATTAATGGTCGGTTTTTGTTTGCTATTATTAGTTCTCTGTTCAAAAGACTCCTTTTAGTATCACTTGTAAGGTCGATCTGGTTTTAATAAATTCCTTTAATTTCTGCTTATCTGGAAATCTCCTAATTTCACTATCATATTTAAGGGACAATTTTGCTGGGTATATAATTTTTTTTGGAAATTTTTCTCTTTCAGAGCTTTATATATACCATCCCTTTGGATCCTTGCCTGCATGGGTTCTGTAGAGAAATCAGAGCTTATTCTTATTGGTAGCTCTTTATAGGTAACTTTTTATTTTTCCATGATACTTTCAGGATTTTTTCTTTGTCTTTGGTTTTGCTAAGTTTGATGATGATATGTCTTTGTGATTGTCTTTTGGGGTCTATCCTGTTTGGGGTTCATTGGATTTCCTGAATGGATATATTCTCACTGTTCATCATATTAATGAAGTTCTGTTTCAACAAATCTTGGACAATTATCATATTAGTTTTCTTTTTCTCTTCCTGTTCTTAAATTCCAATTACATGTAGATTATTCCTTTGATGGTATCCCACATGAATATTAGGCTTTCTTCTTCTTCTTCTTCTTTTTTTTTTTTTTTTTTGGTCTTTTTTTCTTATAGTTCCCTTTCCAAAGAAGTATTCAGGTATTTGTCTTCAATCTCATTAATTCTGTCTTCCATTGATTCAATTCTACTACTTTGCCCTTTCAATGTCATATCTATTTCTGAAAATTTAGTAGTAATCTTCTGGATTTCTCTCTGTAGATTTCATATGTTTTCTAATGTTTCATTAATTTTGTCATTTTGTTCTTGTATTTTCTTCTGAAATTGTTCTAGGTTTTTGTCTGTGTTTTCCTTCATTTTGCCAGTGTTTTCCTTGATCTGTATCTCAGTCCATTGAATGGACCTAGGTATAATTCTTTTGAATTCCTTATCAGGGAGTTCCAATGATAGTTTTTCCTCAGGGAGATGATCTGGGTCTTTATCCTGTTCCCTTGTTTCTACCTCTTTATCTTGCTTCTTGGTGTGGACTGTGATGCTTTGTTTTTTTTGGAGACATTGTGACTTTGCTGTATTCATAATTAATTAGTGTTTGTATGTGGGAATGATTTGCCCAAGGTTTTCTTTTCTTTCTTTCTTTCTTTTTTTTTTTTTT
>NW_006921734.1:3051968-3062294 GCF_000298275.1 Orycteropus afer afer
AAAAAAAAAAAAAAAAAGAAGAAGGAATGGGGAGAACCACAAATAAGAAGAAAATGGTTACCAGGAACAGGGATGAGAGAAAAAGCTGAAAACTAGAAACTGAGAAGGGAAGAAAAAAGAATAATAATAAAAAGGACAAAAAAAAAAGAATAGAAAATAATTTTAAATAGACAAACCAGCCAACCAACCAAACAAACAAACAAAAAGAAGAAGAAGGAAAAGACCTTGGCAGGGTGTGGCAGGGCAACCAGACTCTGTCAGACAACACAGATTGGGATGGATTTCCTGCTGGCCCAGAAGGTGGGTGGGAGTGAGGGATGGCTGCACTTTGTTCACCAAGAGGGTATGGGGTATAAGAGTAATGAGGGGAATATCACACCTTTCCATTCCTTCGTGTTCAGAATGTCCTTGTGGTCCCTGGCAAGTGGACCCTATTTTTGGGTCCCTGAAATCTGAAAGAATGCTGTTGCTTTAAATATCCAAAAGGGTAGAGCATTCAAAATGGCTGTGCCCTTGAGACAACCAAAAGTCCACAGCTCAGCCAATCTTTCTCTTTCCTGCTTCCTCTTTTATTCACCAGACATCAGTGCAGTCCTCCATGCAGTCTCCCTGGCTAGAAGGGGTAATTTCTAGGTTAACCCTTAGGTCCTGATACCCACTGTCAATATCCAAGTTGTCCATGCCATCAGGCTTGCTGATAGAACACAGGTCCTTATGTCTCCATTTTGGTGTTTTCGTGTAAGTTCTTCTACTAGTTGGAGTTTAGTCCACTTCTGTATCCTTCATTTCAAAGATCATGGCTCCAGGATTATCTTCTGTATCTGTGTTAATTGGTTCCTCTTTTTCTTTGTTGAAGAGGGTCTGTGTAGTTCGACTGCCTACTCTGCCATCTTATTGGAACTTCTCCCACCATTGAGCTTTTGAGACTCTCTGTTGCACAGCACATGGTAAAATATCTCATTTTCAGATGGAAGAAAGGAAAGGAAGGTAAGGGAAGAAGAGGAAAGGGAGGAAGGGAAAATTCAGGAGATTGTCTAGAGACAATTAGAGTTTAAAGAAAAAGAAGTAATAACTATCACAAAGCATAGCTGAAAGGTACAAAAGTTTGGAGTGTTATTGAACACCTACAATGTCAAGATGATATGTTTTAGGGAAGATAGCAAAATGTAGAAAAAATGCTCTGGCTAGAAATATTCATGTCACAAGTAATTGTAGTACAAGGCAGACTACAGTCGACAATAATGAGGGTAAAAACTCAGTACTATGAAAATACAGTTAAGACTTGTTAGTAAATATCAAATTTTAGGAAGTAAACTATCTCCAATATATAATAAATGCATCATATGATTGTCTTAGGCATAGTTCTCTAGAGAAGCAAAAGCAATGAAGCTTATATATATATATATATATATATATACCAAAAACCAAACTCACTGCCATTGAATCAGATCCCACTCATAGCAACCCCTCCTTGGGTTTCTGAGGTGGTATCAGTATGGAAGTAGATTGCCCAATCTTCCTTCTGAGGAGTGGCTGGTGGGTTTGAACTGGCAGCTTTCTGGTTAGCAGTCAAATGCCTTAGGCACTACACCACCAGAGTATAGTGTGTGAGAGACATTTATCTCAAAGAAATGGCTCTGCACTTGTAGAGGCTGGCAAGTCCCAAGTTGGTGGGTCAGACATCAGGCCAAACACTTCTGTCTTACATAGCTGAAGAGGCTGACAAACCCCAGATCTATAGTTCAAATGGAAGCTTCTGATTCACAGGCTGCAGAAGCCAAGATTGGCAGGCAATTCAGCAGGTCACTGGCTCAAGTCCCAAGAGCCGGAAGTCAGATGATGACAAACTGACTTCAGGATCCAAAGTGAGCAAAAAGCCAAAGAGCTTTGCCAGAATGTCTGTCTATATATATATATATATGTACAGGACACACCACTAGAAAACTCCCTTTCAGCTGATTGGCTACTCAAAGCAGATCTCATCATGGAGGTGAATACATTATATCAGATCTCATCATGGAGGTGATTGCATTATATCAGATCACAAACTGGGGGATGATGAAATATTCCATAACTGCCAACCCATGGAAAATCATGTCCCAGGCAAGCTGACACACAACTTAACCATCACAGTGATTTAAAGAGTTTCAAACTTGACCTTTTCCCATATTTTATGCCCCAATATCAAAGCTATTTACAGCTTTTCAAAAGCCAACGATTTGTGTATGAAAGATAAATGATAAAGCAATGCCTGAAAATAAATATGAATTCTGTTTTTTTTTTTTTTTTCTGATTCAGGGGGAAAAAAAAAAAAAACCTTTTGATAATCTTCCACTAATTTTATTACACTCTGGTGTAACAATAACATGTTTCTGATCTATGGAAAGATCCTTAATTCTTATACTGGCTTGTGAAAACATCCAAAGACAGAGATCCTTAAATAATTCAGATATATTTTGTAGTATTATAAAAGTTATATTGTATTAAACCCACTGCCATTGAGTTGGATCCGACTCATAGTGACCTCTCCTTGGGTTTCCGAGGCAGTATCACTATGGAAGTAGATTGCCCAACATTCCTTCTGAGAAGTGGCTGGTGGGTTTGAACCTCCAGCCTTCTGGTTAGCAGTCAAATGCCTTAGGCACTGAGCCACTAGAGGTCTTTACATTGTATTAGAAGGTAATATATTGCCTTGTGTTATTAAACACTAAAGAAATTAATTTTACAGAAGAAAAATACTAATTTATTCTCTCTGCATGAAGGAGTGTGAACTTTACTGAAACCTCTACATATTCAAATCAAGTAAAATTTAAGTTCAATACTCCCTGGGTCCTAGCTTTAAGGACATGTTGCCATTGACATTATCATTTGTCATCAGGAGACCATTTACTTTTGTCAAGGAGTATTTATGTTAATATTACATAAAATAGTTTATTGGCTGTTTTCTTAATGACTTGCAACAAAGAATAACTTGATATTCTAAGTGACATTTTATACAGTAATTTTTTGTTATTGTTCAATGTATTTCAAGAGTTAACATTAAATCCTTCATAGTCCTTCAGAGTAGCATTTGATATTCATGAAACTGCCTGTTATTATTTATCAAAATTGATGTTAATCTTTAAAACTTTCTGTTAGGATAAGCATCAAAAGATAGTTAAAAAATCAAGCTCATTGCCATCAAGTCAATTTCAACTCATAGTGACCCCCTTGGTTTTCCAAGCTCTAAATCTTTATGGAAGCAGACTGCCTAATCTTTCTTTCACAGAGTGGCTGGTGGGTTTTGAATCATAAAGCTTTTGGTTAGCAGTCATATGCCTTAGCCACTGCACCACCAGAATTCCTTAAGAAACTGAATGTTGTTGTTGTTGTTATTTGCTGTCGAGTCAGCCCTGACTCATAGCGACCCCTCCTTGGGTTTTCGAGGCAGTGTCACTACGGAAGTAGGATTGCCCAACCTTCCTTCCGATAGAGGAACCTAAAACCTTTAATGAAGTTACTTCATTTATAGTTATCTAATATACTATAAGGAGCTCTGGTGGCATAAAGGGTAAGGCATTTAGTAGCTAACCAGAAGTTCAGTGGTTCAAACTCACCAGCTGCTCTGTGGGAGGAAGATAAGGCAATACATTTCCATAAAGAGCTGAAACTGACTTCATGGAAGTGGACTAGACTATACACCCTGGTGGTGTTGTGATTAAGGCATTTGGCTGCTAAGCAATAGATCATCCCATATGTATGTATACATATGGAAGCTCTGGTGGTGTAGTGCCTAAGGCATTTTACTGCTAACCGGAAGACTGGCAGTTCAAACCCACCAGCCACTCCTCAGAAGGAAGATTGGGCAATCTACTTCGGTATTGATACTGCCTCAGAAACTGATGGAGGGGTCACTATGAGTTGGACCTGATTTGATGGCAATGAGTTAGAGTTTACACACACATACACACACACACATATATATGTATGTATGTATATATATGTATATATGTGTATATACACATATACCAAAACAACAAGTTCACTGTCATCGAGTCAATCTTGACTGATAGCAACCTCCATTAGGTTTCCAAAGTAGTAAATCTTCACAGAAGTAGATTGTCCCATCCTCCTCTGTGGAGTGGCTAGTGAGTTGGAACTGTCAACCTTCTGGCCAGCAGTCAAATTCTTTAGGCACTACACCACCAGAGCTCCATACCAAAAAACCAAACCCACTGCTGTTGAGTCATACTCAATTCAGAGCGACCCTTCCTTGGGTTTCAGAGGTGGTATCGCTATGGAAGTAGATTGCCTAACCTTCCTTCAGAGTTCCATGCATATATATAATACATATATGATGTGAAGAAAGAACTACAAACATCCATTAATAATTGGAACATGAAATGTATGAAGTATGAATCTAGGAAAATTGGAAGTTTTCAGAAATGAAATGGAATGCATAAAGATTGATATCCTAGGCATTAGTGGGTTGAAATGGACTGTTTTGGGACATTTTGAATCAGACAATCAAATGATATACTATGCTGGGAATGACATATTGAAGAGGAATGGCATGACATTCATTATCATAAAGCATGTATCAAGATCTATCCTGGAGCACAATGCTGGCTGTTGTTGTTGTTGTTGTTGTTGTTATGTGCTGTCGAGTCAGACCCAACTCATAACGATCCCCTCCTTGGGTTTCCGAGGCAGTATCACTACAGAAGTAGATTGCCCCATCTTTCTTCTGAGGAGTGGCTGGTGGATTTGAACTGCCAGCCTTCTGGTTAGCAGTCAAATGCCTTAGACACTATGCTACCAGAGCTCCCACAATGCTGACAGTGATAGGATAATAGTCATATATCTACAGGGAAGACCAGTTAATACTACTATTATTATAATTTATGCACCAATCACCAAAGCCAAAGATGAGGAAATTGAAGATTTTTATCAGCTTCAGCAGTCTGAAAATGACAGAACACGCAATCAAGATTTGCTGATTATCACTGGTGATTGGAATGCGAAAATTGGAAACAAAGAAGAATCACTGGTAGTTGGAAAATTGGCCTTGGTGATCGAAATATCACTGGAGGTTGCATGATAGAACCTTGCAAGGCCAATGACTTATTCATTGCAAATACCTTTTTTTCAACAATGCAAATGGTTGCTATACATGTGGAGTTCACCAAATGGAGTACACAGGAATTAGATTGACTACATCTGGCAAGAGGCAATGGTGAAACTCAGTATCTTCAGTTAAAACAAGGCCAGGAGCTGATTGTGAAGCGGACCATCAATTGCTTATAAGCAAGTTCAAATTGAAGCTGAAGACAATTAAAACGAATCCACAAGAGCCAAAATAAGACCTTGATTATATCCTCTATTGATGAAGACTGAAGACTATAGTCTGAAGTATGGATTATACCTCAATATAAATAAAACAAAAATCATCACAACTGGACCAATAAGCAGCATCACCATAATGGAGAAAAGATTGAAGTTGTCAAAAATTTCATATTACTTTCTACAATAAACATCAATGGAAGCAGCAGTCAAAACATCAGATGATGTATTGCACAATTGCCTGCAAAATACCTCTTTCAAGTGCTAAAGACCAAGGATTTCTCCTTGAAGAATAAGGTGGGCTTAACCCAAGCCATGGTATTCTCAATCCCCTCATACACATATGAGAGCTGCACAATGAATAAGGAAGAGTAAAGAAGAGTTGATGCTTTTGTGTTGTGGTGTTGGCAAAGAATACTGAAAGTATCATGGACTGCTAACAGAACTAACAAATCTGTCCCAGAAGAAGTGCAGTGGGAATGCTACTTAGAAGTGAGAATGGACAGACTTCATCTCACCTACTTTGGGCATGTTGTCTGAAGGGACCATTCTCTGGAGAAGAATATGTATTCTGATGTTGGATAGAGTGTTCTATAAATAGCAATTAGGTATGATGATTGACAGAGATGATGAAGTGATTCATATCCTTACTCATTTTCTGCCTACTCGATCTATCAATTACTGATTGAAGGGTGTTGAAAAGTACAGCTTTAATAGATTAGTTTCTTTCTCCTTGCAGTTCTACATATTTTTGTTTCATCTATTTTGATGCTCTGTTGTTAGATACATACATGTTTAGTGTTGTTATGTCTTCTTGGAAAATTGACCCCTTTATCATTATTTATATATGTACACATTAAAGAGAATCCATAGGTGTTGTAAACAGTTAAGTGCTCAGATGCTAGTCAAAAGTCTGGCTGTTTGAACCTACCCAGAGGCACTACAGGAGATAGATCTAACAGTCTGCTTCTGAAAGGTCACAACCTTAAAAACTCTGTGGAGCAGTTCTACTCTACATACGTGGCCTTGTCTTGAGTTGGAATCAACTAGAAGGCAATTAACCGCGAATCTGTCTATCATCTATCTATCTGTTATCATCATCCATCCATTCATATCTCTATCCATCCATGCATATATACATGCTTACATAGAGAAGAAATGGATATATTTATTTCCTGGTGCTTTAAAAAATTAAATAGAAAAAAATATGACAATAAGGATATACTTTATAATAACCTATTTTACAGCCTTACAATCTATTGTTTAGCAAGACTTTTCAATTGAGGTAGTAAACCTAAAAGCTGAAAAACAAAAACAAAAAATAAATATATTGGTCTGTATGTATGTTAAACTTTTTTTTTAATGGCAAAACATACTATAAACAAAGACAATAAATAAAGTTGGAGAACAACAGTATATGTACATTGTACTTAGTTCACAAGTACCTAGTGTGAAGGACTGTTTGGAGCAGAGAACAGACAAGATATTGTTCTAATGGCATGATCAATGGCGTTTATTACAGAATAAATGAACAAGGACAAGTAAAACAGCAAACAATCTCATCAGCAAAGATTTCCTGAACTTAGGGTCCTGTTCCAGTGTGAGAATGTTGTCACCACATCTAAGCATACCCTACTTTGCACATGGATGAGGAACTCAGAAACCCCTCTCTTCTTCTTCTTCTTTTTTTAATTTTTATTGTGATTTGGGTGAAAGTATGCAGAGCAAGTTCATTTTCCAAACAGCATTTCATACTCATTTTGTTTCATGGCATTGACTGCAATCCCGCACAATGTAAAAACTCTTTTCCCACTTCCTCCCCATGGTTACCTCTTCCCTGTGTCATTCCTTCTCATGCACTTCTATCCCCTTAAGTATCTCCCGTTGCAAACACTGACCTTCTGTTCTCCCATGATTGATCCAGAAACCCTTCTCTTCTGGGGTTAGTATTCTAGAAAGCTTCAATGATTATGTGTTAAAAAGTGTGTACAGAAAAAGCATAAAGAAAGTGAGTAATAATAATAATTAAAAAAAAAGGAATGAGGTAATAAAAGGTGAAAACTCCCTGTGGGCAATAGACATTACTTGTTGCCCCTTACTCAGCATGGTTGATCTTCTCCTAATTGGCTGTTCTAGATATACTATGGTCAGTGAACAGCCCTTTCTCCTTTATCCCACTAAGATAGTTTTGGGTCTCTTGAAAGGCAATCTTTCTCCCTAAGGCACATATTTTGTGTCTATTAGTAGCTATTATGTTCATTAAGAGACTGTAAGAGTGATCAAGTACAGTATACCTGTGCACCCAGCAGCATGTAAAGAGTATCTATAATATTCAAAAAGTTATTTCAATTGATCATTCTAATAGAACAATAGGAAAAATGATATGAATACCATGTTTGTCCTTCTGTGATTTCACACAAGATAATGTTCTCCACATTCATCTATGTTATGTGGTGGTCTGTGGATTCTTCATTCTTCTTCAACTTTGCATAGTATTCCACTGTGTGTATGTACCACAGTTTGCTTATCCGTTATTCTGATGATGGACACTTAAGTTGTCTCCATCTTTTTGATGTTGTGAATAATGCTGTAATGAACATACATGTACATATTTCTTTTCCTGTCACAGTTCTTATTTCTCTAGAACATATACCTCGTATTGAGATTGCTGGATCATATGATGTTTCTATGTGCAACTTTTTAAGGAAACTCCACACTATTTTCCACAGTAGTTGTTCCATTTTACCATCCCACCAGCAGTGTAAGAGAATTCCAAGGCCCTTGACAGCATGTTTTCTGTTTTGTTTGTTTAACTTCGTTGTTGCTGAAGTGAGATAATATCTAATTTTTCTTTTGATTTGCATCTCTCTAATGGCTAATGGGAGCTCTGGTAGCATAGTGGCTAAGGCACTTGACTGCTAACCAGAAGGCTGGCGGTTCAAACCTACCAGCCACTCCTCAGAAGGAAGGTTGGGCAATCCTACTTCCGTAGTGATACTGCCTAGGAAACCCAAGGAGGGGTCGCTATGAGTCAGGGCTGACTCGATGGCACATAACAACAACAACAACAACAATGGCTAATGATTACAAGCATTTCTTCCTGTGTTTCTTTATGGCTTATATATCTTCTTTGTTGAAGCATTTGTTTAATTTCTTTGACCAATTTTTAATTGTATTTTTTTTTTAATTAAAGTGTTGAAGTTTCCTATAAATTTCAGAGATAAGTCCCTTGTCTGATACGTCATTGCCAATTTTTTTTCCTAGTTTGTAATTTTTTTTTCATTCTTTTAGAGAAGTCTTTTAATGTTCATAAATATTTAATTTTCAGAAGGTCTCAGTTATGTAGCTTATCGTCTGCTGTTTATGCATTTTCATTTATGTTTGAGATCAATTTATGCAATAAAGTATAGCCCCAAGTTTACACTTATTTTTTCTGGGATGATTTTTATAGTTTTAGGTTACATTTAGGTCCTTGATCCATCTTGGGTTAGTTTTTGTATATGGTGTAAGGTTTGAATTCACTTTCATTTTTCAGCAGATGGATATCTAGTTTTACCCCTACCGTTTGTTAAAGAGACTATCTCTTCCTCATTTAATGGATTTCAGCCCTTTGTCAAAGATCAATTGTCCATACTTAGAAAGATTTACTTCTCAGTTCTCTAATCTGTCCTGTTGGTCTACAAGTCTGTCATTATACTATTACCAGGTAGTTCTGGCTACTGTGGTTGTAGACTTTTTCAGATTGATAACTGCATGGCTTCCTACTTTCTTCTTCTTTAGTAGTGCTTTGCTATTTGAGCTCTCTTTTTTTTTTTTTCAATATAAAGTTGAGGATTAGTTTTTCCATCTGTTTAAAGAATGATGACAGAATGTGGTAGTTAAGATTTTATGTCAGCTTGGCTGAGCTTGAGTTTGAGTGGCTGGACAGGTGGATGTAGTTATTCCTCATGATGAGACTCATAATCAGTTCCATGGTGGAATCTACTGTGAGCAGCTGAGTAGCTGTCTTAGGGATGTGGTTTATTTCCAGTATATAAGACGAAGTGGAAAGTGTAGTCAATATCCTTACTATACTGCTGGTAAAATACTTCTCACTCTTACACATTATCTTTCAGTATTCTTCTGCATCTTTATATAATTGCAATTATTGTAACCAGAGTCATTTTTAAATATGCTGCTGTAATTATTTTGAATTTCTATGGAATTCTATTTTGGTGAGTATTAGTTATAGCCACTGAACATGCTGGAAAGAATCCTAAAGAGAGGATTTAAGAGGTGCAGTAGCCAGAAAAAAATACCTGAGAAAGCTCGCACTGTACACCTGACCAGAGCTTCTTGTTTTATTGTATTCTTAGAACTGTTGATTTATATGATTGAGACTATTTTCTGGCTGAACTTTTCTAAGAACCAGCAAAATGCTGATATATAATCAATATTCACATATCCATTTTGAGCATGTCCTCTGTCCATTCTACATTGTTTTAACTCCAAACAATCACTGGTGGTCTAGTGTTTAAAGCATTTGACTCCTCACCAAAAGGTCAGGAGTTTGAACCCACCAGCTTCTCTACAGGAGGAAGATGAAGCAGAATACTTCTGTAAAGATTTATAACCTTGGAAACCCTGTGGGGCAGTTCTACTCTGTCCTAAATGGTCTCTGTGAGTCAGAATTGACTTGATTCAGTGTTTTTCTTTCTTTCTTTTTTTTTTTTTTTTCTGGTTTTATGAATAAAATCTTCAAGTGCTAATTGCAGTGCCTGAGGCATTTGACTACTAACCAGAAGGTGGTGGTTCAAACCCACCAGTCACTCCTCAGAAGGAAGATCAGACAATCTACTTTTGTAGAGATACTGCCTCAGAAACCCAAACGGGGTCATTATGAGTCAAAAATGACTCTATGGCAGTGAGTTTGGTTTTATTTTGGAAGTCTGGGGGAGCAAAGATAATTGAAGAGCATGGGCATGTGTGTCATTGTGTGTAAAACTGTTGTTTTTCTTATATTTA
>NW_006921734.1:3070214-3082131 GCF_000298275.1 Orycteropus afer afer
ACATCCTTTGTGATGATGAACGCCACGCCATTCCTCTTCAAACTGTCATTCCTGGCATAGTAGATCACATAGTTGTCTGATTCAAAGTGGCCAAAACCAGTCCATTTCAGCTCACTAATGCTGAGGATGTCAATCTTTATGCATTCCATTTCATTTTTGACAACTTCCAATTTTCCTAGATTCATACTTCACACATTCCATGTTCTGATAATTAATGGATGTCTGCAGCTGTTTCTTCTCAAATTGAGTGGTGCCACATCAGCAAATGGAAGTCTTGAAAGCTTTACCTTATCTATATGAGTAAGGCTGGGTTTACTCTGATGATGCAGCTCTTTCCCAGTCCTCATTTGAGAGCCTTCTAACCTAACTGGACTATTCAGAAAGTTGCACAGTAATGTATCAAACAGTGTTTCCTTGCTATTCATAAGGTTTTCCCTGGCCAATTATTTGAGAAGTGGATGGCCTCTTCCTTCTTCCTAGTCTGTCTCAGTCTGTAAGCTGGGCTGATACCTATGCTCCATGTCCATCCCGCTGGGTTTGAAACACCAGTGACTCAGCCTCAAAACTCTCATCAGCATGTCATCATGGTAGGACAAACTGACAGATATCTCCTTAGCTACCCACTAGTGGATGATACTCAAATAATGAAAGCACAGTCAAGAAGATGGAGCAGCAAATGCAAAGGGCTCAAGTTGGGAGGAACTGTGATAATTTTGTGGAATTAAACTAAGATTCAATTTAGCTAAACACTCTAATACATAAAGAGTTAAATGATTTAGTCTTGGGGCCATATAATGGAGGACTTTATATGGAGGCTTTATTCTGAGGGAAATGAAGAATCTCTAAAAGTTATTGAGAAATCATATTTCTACTTAAAAGATTTATTCTGACTGCCACATGGAAAACACAGTAGAGCAAGGATAAGCATGCATGTGGGTAGAGCAGGTGTGAGGTCCAGATCAGGAAATGATATTTTTGGAGAGAGAACTATCTTCATTGATATTTAGGACACATCGTTTATGGGAAGAGCTTACTGGGATTAGATACAGAGACTGAACCAGACAGGATGGATGCTTGATGTCAGACCCTGAGACAGGAAACATTTGGAAATTTAGACCCTAAGTAAGCCCTGGTAATACAGTGGATAAGCATTGGACTGCTAACTGAAGTGTTCGTCAGTTTGAACCCATCCAATGGCTCCATCGGAGAAAAGACCTGGAAATCTCCCATAAGGATTATAGCCTAAGTAACTCTATGGGGCAGTTCTACTCTGTCATATAAGGTCATTATAAAGTTGGAATTGACTCAAACACACAACACCATGTACTGACTTTTTGTGTACTCACTTCATTCCCGGCTCAATCTGCTTTTCCGTTTTTTTTTTTTTGGCTCATTTCTGTTCATTTCAAACATTCATTCTATCTTTCTGAATTGTTTTTGTTCTGGTAAATCATCTTAATTTCTGAAATAATTTGTGAATGATTAATACAAATTAAGTTTAAAATTGTTGATGCATTTATTGATTTTTCAATACAATGGTTGTTGTTGTTAGATGCCAGACCCGACTCATAGCGACCCTTCCTTGGGTTTCCAAGGCTTATCACTATGAAAGTAGATTGCTCAACCTTCCTTCCAAGAAGTGGCTGGTGGGTTTGAACCTCCAGCCTTCTGGTTAGCAGTCACCTAACCAGCAGGCAAAATAGAATACTTACTAAGATTTAGTTAAGCTTGAAGACGTAAATCAAAGATGTAGATTAAAATACTTACCAAATAATAGACACTGCCAACACTACTACCACCATATGTTCATTATTAATAAGCATTGATTTTTCTAATTAGATTGCTATTGCAACAGCATCAGAAAAATGCAACATATTTTCTTTTAAAAACAGTTAATTAGTAAATAAATACTGCATGCTGTGAACTTTCTGGGTACTAGAAGTTTAAGGGTTAAGAAATTGTGGTCTTATTCTTCAGATAATATTATGTAGCACAATGTAAAATCGTTGTTGGAACATTCCACAAATAGTGATGGTAATCACTACTGATAATATCAACACCATCATCATCTTTCCACCACAACATACACTGATAAAACACTGTAAAATTGGCTACAATCAGCAGAATTATTAAGGCTTGTAAACCTTGAGAAGCCTCTTGATAGTAATAATTGAAAAATTGGTTAATTATTTGATGCTTAGCTGCTTTTTACATGACTTAATGGTTGGAAAAGAGGAGAATGCATAGGTTTTTACTGGTATGCCAGAAAGCTCTATTTTCAAGTTTATTAAATATCTTTACCAATGACTTGGACAAAGAAACAATGGACGGCTCTTTAGCTTGTGGATATTATGAAGCTAGGAGAGAGCAAAATACAGCATTCAAAAATTTTCCTATATAAAATATGCAAGTACATATCAAAGCAGAATAAAGCCAACCCAGCTTAGTAGAAATATGTACACAGCAGGTTTTTTGTGATATTACATTATTGGTTAATGTAATAGCTACTAATTATAACAGCATAGTTAAAATAACTACCTGCAGTTAGAAATAACTGTATGATGTGATTACCAAAAATCCAAAGTATTCATTGGCTTCCTGAGGTAAAGTAAAATATACACTATTTTTACAAAGGGATGTGCTAGTTTATGGAGTTGCTTTACATGCAATATTGCTTCCAGTTTTGGGCCCCATGTTTTAAGAAGTTTGTAGACAAACTAGATGTACTCAGAAGAGAGAAACTGAGATACTTATTTGCCTATAAACAGAAATACTAACTAAGCAATATTTAGATGGCTGTTGAAGAGAGTAATTTGGATGGGCTGTCACAAGCAAGAGAAATTATATTGAATGACTATCATGTTCTAGAAAAAAATGATCAGTGAATTAAAAGCTTCAGGAAGACGATTTTCACTGAATACAGGAATGCTCATTTCTACAATGAAGAGCTATTCAAAGAAAAAATGTCCTGCCTTGGGAAGTATGGGTCTTTCAATAATTTGAGATACTTGGAAATAAGCTGGATAATTATTTTGTCAGAATGATTTGGTGGGATTTAAACAATGGAAGAAAGTTCTCTCATATTTTAAGGATTTGTTTCTTAGTGCTGGCTTTATCATTATTAATCTTTTTAAAATTTTCTATCTGTACTGTCTGCTCTCATTAAATTTTAAGTATTTTGAGGTCAATAATTATATTCACAATTAAATTTTTATAACTACCTAGAATGCATCATAGTGTCAGATTTATGCATATATACAAATAAATCATTTGAAATAATGTTTCTGCAAATGAGTTGAATTGAATTTTTAAATAATAAATTAAATCAAATAAAACAATCCAGGAATGAGATTGGATCTAATTTGAAGGGCTCTTTATGGAAAGACAACTTAACTAAAATTATAGAACTACTTCAAAAGAAAATTTTCTACAAAAATTTTAAATGAGTGACTATGATCAGATTCCCCATGAAATATGAAAATTTTCCTTCCAATTTACTTGCTCACAAAGGTCATGGTAGCAACCTCTTTTATTAGTACATTTTTTTCAGATATTTTTAAACAGAGTTTCAGTGGATTAAACATTTTTATCTTTTGATATAGAACTATATTAATGGTTAGAATATCTATTTTTCTACTTTTTGTTTTCTTGCATAATAAGACATCTTAGTTGAGGTAGATGATGATGAATGTTTAGATACTTAAGAGTCTAGGTTTGATATTTGCTGAATGAAACATGAGAAGAGATCTTATTTACCAGAACCAAAAGAAGGCACTGAACCAGTACTAAGATAATAATTAAAAATATTCTTGTGCAAATTTTTACATTTGTGGTCTAGTTTACTTAAGTAACTGTTTACATATAGGATTAGGAAGACGATAGCTATATTCTTCCTATTTGTAAGCTATGTGCTAAAATTGTTACCCAGTAATAATAAACTAAAATGTATTCATGTAATTCTGAAACACTGTTCATATTTATGCACTTTTTGTAAGTGTTAGTCTAATTCAACCTATTGGTAAGTGTAATTAATAAACTTATTTTATGTTTTTAGTAGAAATATATGCTATTGTAATTTTGGCACCTTTGTTATGGTATATATATATATAAGAGAGTGTGGCAGAGTCAAGTTGTATGTAAGGCAGATGATTTTTATTAAAATGCAAAGGGAATAATTTGGCTGTTTCAATAAGTCAATCAAAACACTAATTAGGAGTCTATTATAATCAGTTCTTAGAATGCTGCAATCTATTTCCTGACAGCATTTCAATTTGGAAACAAGTTCTGAAAATATCATTGCATGAACTATGGAAGACAACATCTTTCATATCATCAACATAATATAGATAAGATCAATTAATAATATACAATGTAATCCTCTCAAGAAACAGCTTGACTGGGGTAAATATTTGCAAACTGCAAGAACAATGCACTGAAATATACAGAGAACCTATGTTAATATTAAAAAAAAAACCATATTGCTCTATTACCACATATACATAATTAACACAAACATATATGCAAAAACATATGAAAAATATTTCATTTCACTAGCAATAAAGGAAACACAAATCAAACTTATGAAGTTGTTTTCATTCTCATAAATTTAGTGCCTATTTTAAAGTTTATAATGTCTAATATTGGTCTGATGAGATAAATACATCACTAGACAGAATGTCTTCCTTGTAGGTGTGTGGATATCATCCTATCACTGATAGCATTGTACTTCAGGATAGATTTTGAAACATTCTTTGTGATGATGAATGCCACATCATCCTTTTCAATTTCTCATTCCTGGCATAGCAGATCATATGGCTGTCTCATTCAATGGCCAAAAACAATCCATTTTAGCTCACTAATGCCTAGGATATCGATCTTTATGGGTTCCATTTCATTTCTGACAACTTCCAAATTTCCTAGATTCATACTTTATACATTCCATGTTCCAATTATTAATGGATGCTTGCAGCTGTTTTCTCTCATTTTGGGTTGTGCCACATGAGCAAATACCACTATTATTCAAATTTATGCACCAACTACCAAAGCCAAAGATGAGGAAATTGAAGACTTTTACCAATTTCTGCAATCTGAAACTTACCAAACATGCAACCAAGAAGTGTTGATTATTACTGATGATTGGAATGCAAAAGTTGGAAGTAAAGAAGAATCACTAGTAGTTGGAAAATTTGGCCTTGGTGATAAAAATAACCCTGGAGATCACAAGACAGAATTTTGCAAAGACCAATGACATATTCATTGCAAATACCTGTTTTCAACTACATAAACAGTGGCTATGCATGTGGACTTCACCAGATGGAGTCCACAGGAGTCAGATTGATTACATCTGTTGAAAGAGACAATGGAGAAGTGCCACATCATCAGCCAAAACAAGGCTAGTAACTGATTGTGGAATAGACCATCAACTGCTCATATGCAAGTTCAAGTTGAACCTGAAGACAATTCAGACAAGTCCACAAGAGCCAAAATATGACCTTGATTATATCCCTCCTGAATTTAGAAACCATCTATAGAACAAACTTGATGCATTGAATACCAATGACTGAAAACCAGAGGCATTGTGGGATGACATAAAGAACATCATCCATGAAGAAAGCAAAAGGTAATTAAAAAGACAAGAAAGGAAGAAAAGACCACAGTGGGTGTCAGAAGAAACTCTGAAACTTGCTCATGAATAGAGAGTGGCTAAAGCAAAAGGAAGAAATTATAAGATAATGAGCTGAACAGAAGATTTCAAAGAACAGCTCACGAAGACAAAGTCAGTTTCTATTATGAAGTGTGCAAAGACCTGGAATTAGAAAACCAATAGGAAATAACACACTCAGGATTTCTCAAGCTGAAAGAACTAAAGAAAAAAATCAAGACTTGAGTTACAATTCTGAAAGTTTCTATGGGCAAAATATTGAATGATGCAGGAAATATCAAAAGAAGATGGAAGGAATACACAGGGTCACTCTACCAAAAAGAATTGGTCAATGTTCATCCATTTCAGTATGATCAAAAACTAATGGTATTAAAGGAAGAAGTCAAAGCTGCCCTGAAGTAATTGGTGAAAAATATACTCCAGGAATTGATGGGATATCCATTGAGATGTTTCAACAAATGGATACCACGCTGCAGGCACTCACTCAGCTATGTCAAGAAATTTGGAAGATCAACCTGGTCAACTGACTGGAAGAAATCCATATTTGTACCCATTCCAAAGAAAGGTGATCCCACAGAATGTGGAAATTATCAAACAATATCATTAATAGCACACACAAGTAAAGTCTTGATGAAGTCAATTCAAAAATGGTTGCAGCAGTACATTGTTAGAGAACTTCCAGAAATGTAAGCTGGATTCAGAAGGGGACATGGAATGGGAGATATCATTGCTGATGTCAGGTGGATCTTGGCTCAAAGCAAAGACTACCAGAAGGATGTTTACTTGTGTTTTATTGACTATGCAAAAGCATTTGATAGTGTGGATCGTAACAAATTATGGGTAACATTGAGAAGAATGGGAATTCCCAAACACTTAATTTTACTCATTAGGAACATGTACCTAGACTAAGAGGCTGTCATTCAAATAGAACAAGGGGACACTATATAGTTTAAAATCAGGTAGGGATGCATCAGGGTTGTATCCTTTCACCATACTTATTCAATCTGTATGGTAAGCAAATAATTGTAGTAGTTGGATTATATGAAGAAAAACACCTCAGGATTGGAGGAAGACTCATTAGCACCCTGTGATATGCAGATTACACAACTTTGCTTGCTGAAAGTGAAGATGACTTGAAGCACTTACTGATGAAGACTAAAGACTACAGTTTATAGTATGGATTACATCTCAACATAAAGAAAACAAAAGTCCTCACAACTGGACCAATAAGCAGCATCATGATAATGGAGAAAAGATTGAAGTTATCAAAGATTTCATATTATTTGGTGTCACAATCAACAGCAATGGAAGCAGCAGTCAAGAAATCAGACAACATATTGCACTGGGCCAATCTGCTGCAAAAGACCTCTTTAAAGTGCTGAAGAGAAAAAATGTCTCTTTGAAGACTGAGATGCTCCTAACCCAAGCCATGACATTTTCAATTGCCTCAGATGCATGTGAAAGCTGGTCAATGAATAAGGAAGACTGAATAAGAGTTTATGGTTTTGAATTGTGGTATTGGTGAAGAATACTGAAAATACCATGACTGCCAGAAGAACGAACAAATCTGTCCTGGAAGAAATGCATCTGGGATGTTCCTTGGAATAGCCAAACTTCCTCTCACCTACTTTGGTCATGTTGTCAGAAGGGACCATTCTTTCCCTGGAGAAGAATATCATGCTTGGTAAAGAGGAGGATCAATGAAAAAGGGGAAGACCCTCAAGGAAATGGATTGACACAATGGCTGCAATGATGGACTCAGGTGTATCAAGGATTGTGAGGCTGGTGCAGAACTGGGCAGTGTTTCATTTTGTTGTACATAGGGTCACTATGAGTCAGAGTCGACTCTATGGCACCTAACAACAACAGACAGAATGTAACCAGTATACTCTCCTTGATCCTAGAGTTGTTTATTCCTGTTTGTGTATTTCTTATTGTTTTTTATGATGCATAATAAGAAAATTAAATATAATATACATTCATAAATGTCTTTCACCATTTTATTTGTAATTCTAAACATTGGAAAAGTCACTAAAATACTTAATAGTTAAGAAAAGTGTTGATATACCAACTCATATGATGTCTTTGAATATAGTTTATAGAGATCCTCATTGATAGAAAAATGTTTATGTATTATGTTAAATTTTAAAAGAGAACACAAGCTTGATAGTTTTAGCTTAAAAATAAAGTAAGTTAAAAAAAAAAAAAAGGGCTAGGAAATAAAGATGTTGACTCATAGTGACCCCCTCCTTGAATTGCCCAATCTTCCTTCCAAGGAGTGACTGGTGGGTTTGAACCACCAGTCTTCTGTTTAGTAGTCAAATGCCTTGGGCATTACACCACTAGAGTCCCCAAGAAAATACAGATGTCAAAGTGGTAAAAGTAGTTGCCTCTAAGTGATGAGGTCATGTTGTTGTTGTTGTTATTTGCCGTTGAGTCGGCCACGACTCATAGCGACCCCTCCTTGGGTTTCCGAGGCAGTATCACTACGGAAGTAGGATTGCCCAACCTTCCTTCCGAGGAATGGCTGGTGGGTTTGAACCGCCAGCCTTCTGGTTAGCAGTCAAGTGCCTTAGGCACTATGCTGAGGTCATGGGTGATATTTTTCTTTTACCCCAAGTCTTTAAATTTTTATGTCCTTTCCAAAATTCTAAGATGAATGCTACTCTATCCATCAGGAAAAATGTGAGGTCTAGTTTCTTAGTCTAATCCAGATAGATAAGTTTCTTAAAGTATTATAGTAGTCATGTGTAAAGCCAACAAATAGAACAAGAGTAGGAAAGAAAAAACACCCAAAAACGTATATTTCTAGATTATGCTGTAAATCAATTATTGAGGTATTAATTTCTTAACTGTTTGGAGGGAATCTGCATAGTCTTGAGAAGCATGACCAAACAGAAGCGATTATACCTGTAGTTTCAGCAGTGTTCAGAATGAAATTGATTCAAGATGACTAGCTTAAGGTTTTAGACAAAAATATTTCTCTCGAGGAGACTCTAGCTTTTTTTCTTTCATCAAGAAAGACTTTTCTCACTCACAGTATGTTATTCTGAGATACCTTACTCATCAGAAAGATGTGAAATCCAGTTTCCCTCCATCTCATTGTCACTGTGACTCTCTCTTGCCTGTTGAGGTAATAAAATGTGTAATTGATTAGGTTTGTTCATTCAGTACTTGCCTCTGTATTGAAGTGGACAAAAATTTGCCCATAATAAATCCACTGTGTTTAGAAATTAGTGGTAAATGGGAAAAAAAGGTTTAAATATCCTATTTTGTTATGCCCTAGAATAAAGTCCTAGTCTAGTCTCCTTCACTGGCAGACCACAGCCTTTCAGTAATAGATAGGATAATTGATCATGGGCAAGTTGGAAATAATATTGCTGTTGTTAGGTGCCATTGAGTTGATTACAATTCTAAGTGACCCTATTGGACAGAACAAAACTGGCCCATAAGGTTTTCTAGGATGTAATCTTTACAGAAGCAGATCACAAGGTTGCTCTCCTGCGAAGCCAATGGCTGAGTTCATTCCAATTGCCAAGCTTTTGGTTAGCAACTGAGCACTTAACTGTTGCACCACTATGGCTCCTGGGAATAATGTTAAGAATACTTAATACAATGTCAAGCATAGAAATGCCTGTGGGTTCTATAAGATCCTGCTAGAAAGTTGAGAATTTGAATAATCTATACAGCACCATATCTTCTAGAGCCACCTGCATGCCTTGGCTCCTGATCCTCTTCCTTCATCTCCAAAGCCAGCAACATCACATCTCTCTGACCATTCTTCTGTCATCATAACTCCCTCTGACCTTAGCTGACAGAGTTTCTCCCCTTTTAAGAACTTATGTCATTAGATAGGTAACACCTGTATCATTTAGGATACTGTAATCTACTTGTCACAGGTTCTTAATCACATACCAAAGTCCCCATTTCCATGTAAGTTTGCATATTCAAAGGTTCTACTAGAAACAGAAAAGAATAAACATGGATAAGAATTTATGGCAGTTTAGGATAAGAAAACAAATTTTAAAATAAAATTAATAAATATGGTGTCAATGGAAAACATTGTTAAATTATAGTATATACAACTAGAGTAAATAAAATTAATAGACAAACACACAGTTATGATAGAATATCAGAAATAGAAATTTAAAAGGGTTAAGATCTTTAATACATAAAGAGATATTAAAACTTAAAGCTGTCAATTCTTAGTTAAAAGCAAATGGTAAAAAAGAAAAAGACTTGCACAGGTAATTTACAATAAGGCAATTAAGATAAACATGAGAGATATCAACATTATTACTAATCAAAGAAATAAAAGTTATATCAAAGAGATGCCATTATTTAACTATTCCATCAACAAAGAAATTAAAATAAGAAGACAAATTCCATAAACTATCAGAGTAAATGGATACTCTTTCTTTACTAGTCTCATAAAATATTCTGTAAATCCAAAACTATTCTAAAAAGTAAAGGTAATTAAAATATTTCCATAAATAAATAAAAACCACACTTTTTAAAAATTTATCACAGAACTTCTGGAAAGCAATTTGACAATGACTACCAAACAGCTAAATAATTTTATTGCTCTTTGATATAACAACTCTTCTCTTAGAATCTGTCTTAAAAATAATTGCACATTGGGTAAAAATTTATGTACTAGGATCATAACTATCATCTTAATAAAATTAATAAAAATCAGAAAATATCCTGATATTTAAAAATAAATTAATTAAACTCATAAGCCTAATTTAATGTTGGAAAGGACAGAAAAAGTCTAGAAAGATCAGGACAGAGCAAGGAGTCAGCTGCAGGCATCCAGGTGTGGGGAGGGAACCCAGGCCACCCCCTACAAGCAGCAAGGCGGGAAAGTGAGGGGAAGGACAGAAAAAGGCCAGGGGGACTGGGACAGAGTGAGGAAGCAGCAGTAGGAATGCAGGTAAGGGGAGGTTGGAGAAGTTTCCAACAGCTAAGAAAGACAAAGTTGTCTGTTGGTTTGTCCTTCTGTAGTGATGTGTTGCTGTGAGTCTTGAGGCTGGGTCACTGGTGTTTCAAACCGAGAGGGGTACACATGGTGCACAGGAATCAGTGTGGCTTGCAGACTGAGACAGACTAGGAAGAAGGAAGAGGCCATCCACTTCTCAAAGAATTGACCAGGGAAAACCTTTTGAATAGCAGAGAAACATTGTCTGATACTTTACTGCATAACTTTATGAATAGTCTGGTTACGTTAGAAGGCTCTCAAGATAGGACTGGGAAAGAGCTGCATCATCAGAGTAAAACCAGCCTTACTCATATGGATAAGGTAAAGCTTTCGAGACCTCCATTTGCTGATGTGGCATGACACAAATTGAGGAGAAACAGCTGCAGACATCCATTAATAATCGGAACATGGAATGTATAAAGTACAAATCTAGGAAAATTGGAAATTTTCAAAAATGTTATGAAATGCATAAAGATTGATATTCTAGGCATTGGTGAACTGAAATGGACTGTTTTTGGCTATTTTGAATCAGACAATCCTATGATCTACTATGCTGGGAATGACAAATTGAAGAGGAATGGTGTGGCATTCATCATCAGAAAGGATGTTTAAAGATTTGTTCTGAAGTACAATGCTGTCAGTGGTAGGATAATATCCATACACCTACAAGGAAGATCTGTTAATATGACTGTTATTCAAATTTATGCATCAACCACCAAAGCCAAAGATGAGGAAATTGAAGATTTTTATCAATTTCTGAAGTCTGAAATTGACTGAACATGCAATCAGGATGTGTTAATTATCACTGGTGAGTAGAATACAAAAGTTGGAAACAAAGAAGAATCACAGTTGCAAAATTTGGCCTCAGTGACAGAAATATTGCTAGAAATCACATGGTAGAATTTTGCAAGACCAACAATTTACTCATTGCAAATATCTTTTTTCAACAACACAAATGGTAGCTGTACACATGGACTTCACCAGATAGAACACAAAGGAATCAGATTGACTACATCTGTGGCAAGAGGTGATGGAAAAGCTCAATATCTCCAGCCAAAACCAGAACAGTAGCTGATTGTGGAACAGACCATCAACTGCTCATATGCAAGTTCAACTTGAAGTTGAACACAATTGAAACACATCCATGAGAGCCAACATACGATCTTGAATACATCCTTCCAGAATTTAGAGACCATCTTAAGAATAGATATGATGCATTGAACACCAATGACTGAAAACCAGAAGAATTGTGGGATGACATCAAGAACATCATC
>NW_006921734.1:3083721-3085256 GCF_000298275.1 Orycteropus afer afer
TGATATTTTCAATCACCTCATATGCATGTGAGAGGTGGACAATGAATAAGGAAGACTGAAGAAGAGTTGATGCTTTTGAGTTGTGGTGCTGGCAGAGAATACTGAAAGTACCATGGACTGCTAAAAGAACTAACAGATCTGTCCTGGAAGAAGTGCAGCTGACATGCTCCTTGGAAGTGAGAATGGCCAGACTTCGTCTCACCTACTTTGATCATGTTGTCAGAAGGGACCATTCCCTGGAGAAGCATATCATGTTGGTAAGGTGGAGGGTTGATGAAAGAGGGGAAGGCCTTCAACAAGATGGTTTGACACTGTGGCTGCGACAATGGGCTCAAGTATAGCAAGGATCATGGAGCTGGCACAGGATAGGGTGGTGTTTTGTTCTGCTGTGCATAGAGTCTCTATGAGTTGGAAATGACTTGACGGTACCCAACAACAACAACAATTTAATGTTATATAATTATTAAAATTTTGTTCTCAAAGGTTGTGCAATGTCATGAGACAATGCTTAGAATATGAGTGAATAAGTAAGATGCCAAGCAGTGTGTTAGGATACAAATAGGGTAAAACAATGTACGCATTTCTATAAATAAAAGATGTGAAAGAAACACATGGAATCATTAGCCCTTTCTCGTAGGATTACAGACAAAATTTTTGCTATGTCTTATACATATTTGAAGTTTTAAAAATTGTATGCACAAGGAGACAGCTTGGGGGGCAGGAGTGTATGGGAGGGAAAGACGCAGGGAAGAGGTAACTATGGGGATGAAGTGGGAGAGCAGCTGTTGCTTTGTGAGAAATTGCAGTCAAGGTCATGAGACAAAGTGTATTTGAGCTGCTGTAAGGAAAATGAATTTGATCTGTAAACTTTCACCTAAATCACAATAAATTTTTTTTTTTTTTGAAAAAAGGTAAAAAATTATATTTGGTTTTTACTTATTTTTGGATATATTTTAATTACATTTACTTTTTAGAACAGTTTTGGATTTACAGAAAATATTGTAAATATAGTAAAGAAAGAGTTCCCATATGTCTCACATCTACTTTCCCCTATTATTAATATCTTACATTAGCATTGAGCCTTTGTTACCACGAACCAATACTGATATGTTATTACTAACTCACTGCTGTTGAGTGGATCCGACTCATAGCGATCCCTCCTTGGGTTTCCAAGACAGTATCATTATGGAAATAGATTGCCCAATCTTCCTTCTGAGGAGTGGCTGGTGGGTTTGAACCACTAGCCTTCTGGTTAACAGTCAAATGCCTTAGGCACCACACCACCAGTGCTTCTAACTAAAATCTATAATTTATTCTGATATCTTTAGTTTAGTTTAGTACCCCGGGAGCGAGGTAAGCACGGGTGGACTTGTGCTTACTCACTGATCTGCACTGAACACTTTCCCTTGTTACCCTCCCGAGAGGGACCGGGTCTCCGGGAGCAAGGTAAGCATGGGCGTAGCACAGAGTAGCAGGCCAGAAGAGCAGGAGAAAGGGGTAAAACCCAGGAAGCCAAAGAGAAGAGCAATCAGCCG
>NW_006921734.1:3088611-3106075 GCF_000298275.1 Orycteropus afer afer
AGGGACCATTCCCTGGAGAAGGATGTCATGCTTGGTAGGGTGGAGGGTCGACGAAAGAGGGGGAGACCTTCAAGGAGATGGATTGATACGGTGGCAGCGATGATGGGCTCAAGTATAGCAGGGATTGTGGGGCTGGCGCGGGATCGGGCAGTGTTTTGTTCTGCTATGTATGGGGTCGCTATGAGTCGGAAACGACTCGACGGCATTTAACAACAACAACAATCTTTAGTTTTTCTCTAATGTCCTTTTGCTGTTGCAGGATCCAATCCAAGATATTATGTTTAGTCATTATGTCTCCTCATGCACTTCTTGTCTGTGATAATTTCTCAAACTTTTTTTGTTTTGATAACCTTGACATTTTTTGAAGTGTCTTGGCCAAGTGTATTTCTAAAATGGTTCTCTATTGGAATTTACCTGCTATTTTTCTCATGGTTATGCAGAGGTTTTAGGTTTTGGGAAGGAAGATACAGAAGTTGTTGCCTTTTTTGTCACATCATATCAAAGGCACAGATCATAAATATAATTTATCACTGTTGATATTGACCCGGACTAGCTGACTGATATATTTTTCCCAGGTTACTGTTGTCCCTTTTTCCATTGTGTACTTTTTGTAGGGAAGTCACCATTTTAAGGAGTGAGGAGTTAACTATTTGGAATTCTTCTGAGTGGGTATTTTGTCTTTATGTTGTTGTTATTATTTTTAATACAAAATAAAACATAATATCAATTCAATATTGAAATAAGATATCATCAAAGAATTTAATGAGAAATAAATTAAGATGTTAATCACTTGTATAATCTACAGTTTCAATTACAAACGCATATTTGATGGAATTTTCTTTTTCCCTAGATTAGTGAGACTATGTTACAAGAGAATGAAACTGTGTTTTCCTTATTATGAGCACTCAATAAATGTTAGCTTTTTGATTAGGTTTTTGATTATCCTTACTGTTTATGTAAAAACTTACAGTAGTCTGTCTATAAATGAAGAAAATCTTTTTTTCAGAAAAATACTGGAGTTATATTTATGTGTTTAGTTTTATTACAATTATGCACAATTTTATATATATATATATATGTGTGCATAGTTTCTGAAATATAGCATTCTAGTGTTTAATTTAATATTGCTCTGGTGGCATAGTGGTGAAGGCATTTTATTGCTAACCTGAAGGCTGGAAGTTCAAACCCTCCAGCCACTCCTTGGAAGAAAGATTGAGCAATCTACTTCCGTAGAGATACCACTTAGGAAACTGAAGGAGGGGTTTCTATGAGTCGAATTAACTTGACGGCAGTGAGTTTGTTTTAGTATGTGTGTGTTTAATTAAAACAAACAAACAAACAATAAACTTTAAGATTTTATCTTGAATAGATAGTATCGGTCATTCCAAAGATCTATTGGGAATATTTAGTATGCTATGAATGACATTGTCATAATATATTTTGAAAAGCAGTAAAAACGTTTAATTTTGAAACAATTCACATTCATATATATTTAATATACCTATCTAGACATTTATTGTAACCAGAAGTATTCAGGAAATTAAATAGTAATCCTAAAAATGATTCAAGGTAAGAGCTATTTTTTTTATCAATGCTTAAGAATACAAATATATTTTTTGAAGTTTTGTCATATATTATTCACTTATAATATTCCTTTTAATTTTGTAAAGGTTTTACCTTCTCAAATTTCATTTGGTTAAATAGGAAAAGAAAATGCTACCCATGAGTCATTTTCAAACCACTGGAATCTAATGGGCTTCTCATCATTTCAAATTAATTCAGGAGTCAAGGTATTGCAGTGGGAAATGCAGGCAATAAGTAATCTCTGTATCTGTGGAGATCCTAAGTGGTGTCAATGGTTAGTGGATTTTGCTGCTAACCAAAAGTTTGATGGTTCAAGTCCCACCTCAGATGACTCAGAAGAAAAGCTTGGCAATCTACTTCTGAAAAAAAAAAATTAGCTATTGAAACACCACGGAACACAGTTCTACCCTGACACATATCAGGTCGTAATGACTTGGAATCAACTGTAACAATCCCCCCCCCCCAAAAAAAAAAAAACCTAAGGCAAGATACCTAGATTATGCAGCAGGAACCAGGTAAGGGGTGGGAGGCAGGATCTAGCCCCCAGAGCCAGGAAAGTGAGGGAGTGCCAGGGAACACAAAGTAGCAGAATCCAGGTAGGAATTAGGTAAGGGGAGGGTGGAGAGGTTTCAATCCACTAAGGGAGAAAACCTTATCTGTCAGTTTGTCATCCTGTAGGGCTCAACATTGCTGTGAGGCTTGAGGCTATGCCACCAGTGTTTCAAATGTGAGCAGGGTTGCACATGGTGCACAGGTTTCAACACAGCTTATAGACTGAGACAGACTAGGAAGAAGGAAGAGGCCATCGACTTCTGATAAAATAGACAAGAAAAACATTATGAATAGCAGAGAAACATTGTCTGATACATTACTGGGCAACTTATGAAGAGCCTGGAAACATTGTCCAACACAGTGCAGGAAGATGAGCCCCTTGGGTTTGAAAGGCACTCAAAATAGGACTGGGAAAGGGCTGCCTCATCAGAGTAGAACCAACCTTAATGATATGGATAAAGTAAGTCTTTTGGGACCTTCGTGTGCTGACGTGGCATGACTCAAATTGAGGAGAAACAGCTGCAAACATCCATTAATAACTGGAACATGTAATTTACGAACTATGAATCCAGGAAAATTGGAAGTTGTCAAAAATGAAATAGAACACATAAAGATTGATATCCTAGATATTTGTGAGCTAAATGAACCATTTTTGGCCATTTTGAGATGGACAACCATATGATCTACTATGTCGGAAATGACAATTTGAAGAGGAATGGCATGGTATTCATTAGCACAAAGGATGTTTCAAGATCTGTCCTGAAGTACAATGCTGTCAATAATAGGATAATATCCATATACCTACAAGGAAGACTCACTACTACTACTACTCTTCAAATTTATGCACCAACCACCAAAGGCAAAGATGAGGTAATTGGAGATTTTTATCAACTTCTGCAATCTGAAAGTGACCAAATGTGCAATGAAGATGTGTTAATTATCACTGGTGACTGGAATGCAAAATTTGGAAACAAAGAAGCATCATTGGTAGTTGGAAAATTTGGCCTTGGTGACAGAAATAATGCTGAAGACCACATGATAGAATTTTGCAAGACCAATGATTTATTCATTGCAAATACCCTTTTCAACAACACAAATGGCAGCTATACGCCTGGACTTCGCCAGATGGAATACACAGGAATCAGATTGACTACATCTGTGGCAAGAGATGATGGAGAAGCTTAATATCTTTAGTGAAACAAGGCCAGGAGCTGATTGTGCAACAAACCATCAATTACTCATATGCAAGTTCAACTTGAAGACAATTAAAACAAGTCCATGAGAGCCAAAATATGACTTTGAATATGGAGACTATCTAAAGAATAGATTTGATGCATTGAACACCAGTGAACAAAAAACAGAAGAATTATGGTATAACATCAAGAGCATCATCCATGAAGAAAGCAAAAGGTCATTAAAAATACAAGAAAGAAAGAAAAGACCAAAATGGATGTCAGGAGGGACTCTGAAACTTGCCCTTGCGTGAAGAGTAGCTAAAGCAAATGGAAGAAATGACAAGATAAAATAGTTGAACAGAAGATTTCAAAGAACAGCTTGAGCAGACAATGCCAATTACTACAATGAAATGTGTGAAGACCTGGAGTTAGAAAACCAAAAGCGAAGAACACGTTCAGCATATCTCAAGCTGAAAGAACAGAGGAAAAAATTTAAGCCTTGAGAAAGAGTCTATGGGCAAAATATTGAATGATGCAAGAAGCATCAAAAGAAGATGGGTGGAATGCACAGAGTCACTGTACCAAAAAGCCCTGGTCGATCTTCATCCATTTCAGGAGGTGGCATATGTTCAAGAACCAATGGTACTGAAGGAAGAAGTCCAAGTTGCACTGAAGGAATTGGTGAAGAACAAGGCTCCAGGAATTGATGGAATACCCATAGAGATGTTTCAACAAATGGATGCCCTGCTGGAGGCACTGACTCAGCTATGCTAAGAGACTTGGAAGACAGCTACCTGGCCAACTGACTGGAAGAGATCTATATTTGTACCCATTCCAAAGAAAGGTGATCTCGCAGAATATGGAAATTATCAAACAATATCATTAATACTGCATGCAAGTAAAATCTTACTGAAGAGAAAAAAAAATTGGTGCAACAGTATATTGACAGAGGATATTCCGAAATACAACCTGTGTTTGAAATAGGATGTGGAATGAGGGATATCATTGCTGATGTCAGATGGATCTTGGCTTACAGCAAAGAACACCAGAAAGATGTTTACTTGTGTTTTATTGACTATGCAAAAGCTTTTGATTGTGTGGGTCATAACAAATCGTGGATAACATTGAGAAGAAAGGGAATTCCAGAACACTTGATTGTGCTCATAAGGAATTTGAACATAGACCAGGAGGCTGTCGTTTGAACAGAACAAGGAGACATTGCACGGTTTAAAATCAAGAAGGGATTATATCAGAGTTGTATCCTTTCACCATACTTATTCAATCTATATGCTGAGCAAATAATTGGAAAAGCTGGACTATATGAAGAAAAATGTGGCATCAGGATTGAAGGAAGGATCATTAACAACCTGTGATACACTGATGACACAACTTTGCTTGCTGAAAGTGAGGATGACTTGAAGCACTTAATGACGAAGATTCAAAAATACAGTTTGCAGTATGGATTACATCTCAATATAGAGAAAACAAAAATTCTCACAACTGGACCAATAAGCAGCATCACAATAAATGGAGAAAAGATTGAAGCCGTCACAGACTTCACATTGCTTTGTTCTATAACTGACGCCAATGGAAGCAGCATCAGACAACGTATAGCACTGGGCGTATTGGCTGGAAAGGACCTCTTTCAAGTGCTGAAGAGCAAAGATGTCTCCTTGAGGGCTAAAGTGTGCCTGACATGGGCCATGGTATTTTCAATCGCCTGATATGCATGTGAGAGCTGGACCATGAATAAAGAAGACTGAAGAAGAATTGATGCTTTTGAGTTGTGGTGTTGGCAAAGAATGCTGAAAGTACTATAGACTGCTAAAAGTCCTGGAGGAAGTGCACCTGGAATGCTCCTTGGAAGAGAGAATGGCCAGACTTTGTCTCACATACTTTGGTCATGTTGTCAGAAGGGACCATTCAATGGAGAAGAATGTCATGCTTGGTAAGGTGGAGGTTCAACAAAAGAGAGGAAGGCCCTCAACGAGATGGATTGACATGGTGGCAGTGGCGATGGGCTCAAGTATAGCAAGAATTGTGGAGCTGGCATAGGACTGGGTAGTGTTTTGTTCTGCTGTGCATAGGGTCTCTATGAGTTGGAGATGACTCCATGGCACCTAACAACAACAACAACAACAAATCTCTATCTGCGTTCTGTATCTATCCACCAACACATTTATCCATCCACCTACCCATCCATTATCTATCTCCCTATGGAGGTGCAGTTATTAAGTGCTTGGCTGCTAACTGAAAGATCAGCAGTTTGAACCCATCAGCCTTTCCGAGGGAGAAAGGTGTGGCAGTCTGTTTCTGTAAAGATTTATATCCTTGGAAACCCTTTGAGGCAGTTCTATTCTGTCCTATGGGGTTACTATGAGTTGGAATCCACTACAGGGGAATGCATTTTATCTATCTGTCTGTCTGTCTATCTATCTATCATCTACCTACAATATTATGTCAGATAAAGATAAAAACAACAAAGGAAATGATTGGGAATGCTATTATAACGGAACAACATTCACTTAAACCACTCCTTCCAAACTTGATGTTACTGTTATTTACACACTCATAACAAACTCACTGTTGTCAAGTCAGTTCTGAATCATAGAGACCCTTCCTTGGGTTTCTGTAGAGGTATCTCTATGGAAATGGATTGTCCTGTCTTCCTACCGAGGTGTGACTGGTGGGTTTGAACTGTAAGCTTTCTGGTTAGCAGTCAAATGCCTTAGGCTTTACGCCAAACAGAGCTCCTAACAAGTATCTTTAAGTATTTATTGTGCTGAAGGCTGTGGCATATGGTGAGTGTAGCATGGTAAACAAAACACACCAGATCCCTATTTAGTCTAGTAAAAATATGTTATTTAAGGTTAAAAATATTCTTGAATGGCTAACATGCAGCAAATTGTATATATGTAGATAAAAAGTAATAATGAGACATCATTCAGTCTTATTAGAAGGTTTAGAAAGAATAGATTCAAAAGCACTTGGGTTAGTAAAGTAAAATGTTCTTCTAATTTTTAAAAAGATAATTTTTTGGACCAAAAAGGCAGAAGGCATATTTGTACACTTGACATGGTGCTTACGGCACTTGACTGCTAACCAGAAGGCTGGCGGTTCAAACCCACCAGCCACTCCTCGAAAGGAAGATGGGGCAATCTACTTCCATAGTAATACTGCCTCGGAAACCCAAGGAGGGGTCACTATGGGTCGGGTCTGACTTGACGGTATGTAACAACAACAACTCATTTGTTGATGGGCACTTAGGTTGTTTCCATCTCTTTGCTATTGTAAACAGTGCTGCGATGAACACGGGTGTGCATATATATCTTTTCATATCTCGAGTCTCATTTCTTTAGGATATATTCCTAGTAATGAGATTGTTGGATCAAATGGTATTTCTATTTCCAACTTTTAAAGGAAGTGCCATGCCATTTTCCATAGTGGTTGCTATTTTACAGTCCCACTAGTAGTGTATGAGAGTTCCAATTTCTTCACACTTCATCAGCATTTGTTATTTTCTGCCCTGTTGAACTTTGCTATTATTATTGGTGTGAGATGATATCTCATTGTTGTTTTGATTTGCATGTCTTTAATGGCTAATGATCATGAACATTTCTTCATGTTTTTGTTGGCTACCTGAATATCTTCCTTTGGTGAAGTGTCTGTTCATATCTTTTCCCCATTTTGAACTGAATTGCTTGTTGTTTTTATGTTGAAGGGTTGAAGTTTTCTATAAATTTTAGAGATAAGTTGGTTGTGCTGTTGTCAAATATTTTTTTCCCAATCTGTAGGTTCTCTTTTTACTCTTCTGTAAAAGTAGTTATCTTTTGATGCACATAAGAGTTTAATTTTTAGAAGGTTCTAGTCATCTAGTTTCTCTTCTGCAGTTAGTGAATCTTGGGGTATACTTGATAGCCTATTTATACCATAAATCAAGGCCTCTAATCTTGCCCCTATTTTATCTTTGTTTAACTTTATACACTTTTGGGTTTTACATTTAGGTCTTTGATGAATGTTGAGTTCATTTTTGTGTATGATGTGAGGTATGGATCTTGTTTCATTTTCTGCAAATAGATATCCAGTTTTGCCAGCACTATTTGTTGAAAAGACTATCTCTTCTCCATTAAATGGGTTTTGGTCCCTTGTCAAAGGTCCAAAGGTGGATAGATCTATTACTGGACTCTCAATTCTTTTCCACTGGTATATGTGTCTATTGTGCTGATACCAGGCTGCTCTGACCACTGTGTCTAGTAGGTTTTGAGATTACAGAGTGTGAGACATCATACTTTGTTTTTCTTTTTCAGTCATGCTTTGCTTATCCATGCTTTCTTTCCTTTCCAAATAAAATTAGTGATTGGTTTTTCCATGTCCTTAAAGAATGTTAATGGAATTTAGATTGGGATTGCATTGAATGTATAGATTGTTTTGGGTAGTACTGACATTTTCACAGTGTTCAGTCTTCCTATTCATGAATATGGGATATTCTTCCACTTATGTAGGTTTAGGTTTCTTATAGTTTCTTGTAGTAGTGCTTTGTAGTTTTCATTGTATAGGTCTTTTGTGTCCCTTGTAAGATTTATTCTTAAGTATTTTATCTTCTTGGTAGCCATTGTAAATGTATTGTTTTCCTTATTCCCTTTCCAAAGATCTCTTTGTTGGTGTAGAGGAATCCCACTGACTTTTGTACATCTTGCATCCTGCCATTTTGCTAAATCTTTCAATTAGTCCCAGAAGTTTTCTTGCTGTCTCTCTCAGATTTTCTATGTATACCATCATGTGACCTGCAAATAGATAGTTTTACTTCTTCTTTGCTAAGTTGGATGCCTTTTATATCTTTTCTTGCCTTATTGCCCTGGCTCATTCACTCACTGCCATTGAGTCAATTCCGACTCATAGTGACACCTCCTTGGGTTTCCAAGGCAGCATCACTATGGAAGTAGATTGGCCAATCTTCTTTCTGATCCCAAGGAGGGTTCACTATGAGTCAGATCCAACTTGACGATGGTGAGGTTTTTTTTTTTTCCATTAAAAAAACTCTCCCCATACAAAAAAGTCCTGGCCCAGATGGCTTCACTGGAGAATTCTATCAAATGTTCAAAGAAGAGGTGACACCTATCTTTTTCAAGGTGTTCTAGAACACACATAAGGGTGGCATACTCCCAGATTCATTCTATGAAGCAAGCATAATCCTAATACCAAAACCAAGTAAAGATATCACTAAAAAGGAAAAGTACCAATCAATGTCCCTCATGAATATAGATGCAAAAATCTTCAACAAAATCCTCACCAGTAGAATCCAACACTAATATATTAAATAAATAAATAACACACCATGACCAAGTGGGATTCATACCAGGTTTGCAAGGATAGTTCAACATTAGAAAATCAGTCAGTGTAATCCACATGATCTGCTTATTTCTTCCTTTGTTATGGGTCTGTTCAAATTTTCTACCTCAGCCTATGCTAATTTAGGCTGGTGGTTCAAACCCACCAGCCACTCCTCGAAAGGAAGATGGGGCAATCTATTTCCATAGTGATACTGCCTCGGCAACCCAAGGAGAGATCGCTATAAGTTGGGTCCGACTTGACAGCACATAACAACAACAACAACAACAGTTCTTCAAGGAATTTTTCCATTTCTTCTCGGTTTTCAAATTTGTTGGAGTATAATTTTTCATAGTATTCTGTTATTATCCTTTTTATTTCAGTTGTTTCTATGTGATGTCACCCATTTCATTTGTCATTTGTGTTATTTGCATCTTCTTTCTCTTTTCTTTAGTTATATTTGGCTGTTGTTTGTCAATTTTGTTAATCTTTTCAAAGAACCAGCATCTAGTCTTGTTGATTTTCTCTATTTTTCTGTTTCATTTATTTTTATTCTGATCTTTATTATTTCTTTTCTTCTGCAGACTGAAGGCTTCATTTATCACATTCTCTAATTAGGAAACATTTTTACACTGCAAATATTTGATTTATAAAAATATTTAAAATGCAAAGTTTTCATGTATTAATTGGAGGCTGCCTATAATTAAGCACTACTGCATCAACACACACACTATTTTTAATAGACTATAGTTAAACATTTTTACATACATACATACATATGCATGCATACTTTGCTTCTTAGTATAGTGATTGAATGAAGTTTGAGATTGTTATTTTGTATCTAATAGGTATATAATGCCAAAATCAGCAGAGGTCAAAATCTTCTGGAAAATATTTCTCTGATATTGCAAAATTTACACACTTAAAACTGTATCTGAGATGGGAGCAAGAAGGGAAAAAAAAATTGACATCTCCCTAATGATCATCTTAAATAAGTTTAAAACCAAACCAAAAAACCAAACTCACTGCTGTCTAGTCAATTCCACCCATAGTAACCCTTCCTTGGGTTTCTGAGGTGGTATCTCTTCGAAACTAGATTGCCCAATCTTCCTTCTGAGGAGTGACTGGTGGGTTCAAACTGCCAGCCTTCTGGTTAGTAGTCAAATACCTTAGGCCACCAGAAGATCATCATAAATCAACATCCATAAGAATTAAGAGATCTAAGTTATGTTAAATGTCTGCTCGAATCTTTTGCCCATATTATTTTAACTAGTTTTTTTTTTTTTTGGTCTTCTTATTATTGAATTTAAGAGATCATTATATATTCTGGATACAAGGTTGTTGTCAGACATCAGTACCTATTTTGTTGCTGTCTGTAATTTGCCTTTTTCATTTTATTAACAGTTTTGTTTTGAAGAATAAAACCCATTGCCAGTGAGTGGATTCTGACTCACAATGACCCTGTAGGACTGAATAGAACTTCTCCAGAAGGTTTGGATGGCTGTATACTTTACAGAAGAAGACTGTCCTGCCTTTCTTCCATAAAGCTGCTGATGGGTTCAAACCACTGACTTTTGCTTAGCAGTGGGGCACTTACCAATTTTCAATTTTAGTAAAGTTCTGGGCTAAAACCTACTTTTTTGTAATGTGTCATTACATAATATGTATAAAACATATTACTGTATCATATGTATATAAATTTATATACTTATTAGTAAAATATAGTATATATTATAATTATACATTATAAAGTTGAATTATAGTATTCAATAATATATGTTATTTATATATTTCTGGATTCAATTTGTAAATATTTTTGTTTAAGATTCTGAGGGATTCAGGGTTATAGTAGCCTTGTGATATGAGTTAGGGAATGCCCCTTTCTCTTTTATCTCAAAGGTTTTGTGCAAAATATGTATCATTTATTCCCTTGTTATTGTGTTGTTCTGTGCCATCCAGTTGGACCTGACTCATAGTGACCCCTCCTTGGGTTTCCAAGGCAGTATCACTACGGAAGTAGATCACCCAACCTTCCTTCCTTTATTCCCTCAGTGTTTGACAAAATTCAGCAGTGAAGTTATTTAGGCCCAGTATTTTCATTGTGGAACTATATAAATTGTTAATTTAATTTTACAGATAGATATAAGGCTAAAATATTTTATTTCTTCTTATATTACTTTTAGTAAGTTGTGTTTATTAAGGAATTTGTCTGCTTAATTTATTAGCCTAAAGTTGATCATGAATTACCATATTTTCCTACCAATGTCTACTGTCATCTATAGTATATTTCTTTTACATTGTTGGAATTGGTATTTTCCGTTTTTTTGCTCTCTCCTTTTCAGTCTTGTTAGATGCTCATTAGTTATGCAGATCTTTCAAGACATCCAAGTTTTGGATTCCCTAATTGACTTTATTGTTTGCTTTCTATTTCATTCCTTTCTGAATCTCACCTTCATTGTTTCTTTTATTCTATTTCCATTGAGCCTATTTTGCCCTCATTTTTCCAACTTCATAAGGTGAAAACTTTGATACTTGATTTTCAGCTACTCTTCTGTTTTAATATAATCATCCAAAGCCACAAATTTAGAGCTCAGCACAGTTTTAGGCATACCTTATGTGTGATCATATATTGTAATTTCAGTGTTACTCAGTATGAAGTATATTCTAACTTCTGTTGTAATTTCTTCTTTGACTTATTAAGAAGTGTATTGTTGGAATTTCAAATATCTGGAGCATTTCTGCATATCTTATTGCTATTAATTTCAAATTAATTCCATTGTGGTCCAAAAACATATTCTGTAAAATTTTAGTGTTTCAAATTTCTTAAGAATTATTTTATGACCAGAATATTGTCTATTTCATGAATGTTTCTGTGTACTTGAAAATAATGTGTGCTCTGTGGTTATTGGGCATAGTATTCTATAATTATCAACAATATCAAATTATTCAATAATATTTTTAAATCATATATATATTTACTGATATATATATATATATATATTCTTGGCTCAAGGCAAAGAATGACAGAAAGATGTTTTCTTGTGTTTTATTGACCATGCGAAGACATTTGATTGTGTGGATCATGACAAATTATGGATAACATTGAGAAGAAATGGGAATTCCCAAACACTTGATTGTACTCATGAGGAACCTGCACTTTGACCAGGAGGCTGTTGTTTGAATAGAACAAGGGGACACTACATGGTTTAAAATTAAGAAGGGAGTGCATCAGGGTTGTATCCTTTCCCCACACTTATTCAATCTATATGGTGAGCAAATAATCTGAGAAGCTGGACTATATGAAGAAAAACATGGCATCAGGATTGGAGGAAGAATCATTAACAACCTGAGATACGCAGATGATACAACTTTGCTTCCTGAAAGTGAGGATGACTTGAGGCACTTACTGATGAAAGTTGAAGAATACAGTCTGCAGTATGGATTGTCTCAATATAAAGAAAACTAAAATCCTCACAACTGGACCAATGAGCAGCATCACAATAAATGGAGAGAAGATTGAGGTTGTCAAAGAATTCACATTACTTAGTTCTACAATCAATGCCAATGGAAGCAGCAGTCAGGACATTAGACGACGTGTAGCATTGGGAAGGTCAACCACAAAAGAACTGTTTCAAGTGCTGAGGAGCAAGGATGTCCCATTGAAGACGAATGTGCACCTGACACAAGCCATGATATTTCCAATCGCCTCGTATGCATGTGAGAGCTGGACAACGAATAAGGAAGACCGAAGAAGAGTTGATGCTTTTGAGTTGTGGTGCTGGTGAAGAATGCTGAAAGTACCATGGACTATTAAAAGAATAACAGATCTGTCTGGAGGAAGTGCACCAGAAATTCTCCTTGGAAGCAAGAATGGCCAGACTTCATCTCATCTATTTTGGTCATGTTGTCAGAAGGGACCATTCCCTGGAGAAGAATGTCATGCTTGGTAGGGTGGAGGGTCGAAGAAAGAGGGCGAGGCCTTCAACGAGATGGATTGACATGGTGGTTGCGATGATGGGCTCAAGTATAGCAGGGATCATGGAGCTGGCATGGGATTGGACAGTGTTTTGTTCTGCTATGCATGGGGTCACTATGAGTTGGAAAAGACTCGACGGCACCTAACAACAACAACAAATATATATATATATATAACAAATAGGAATACATATATTTGTTCTATTAATTACTGAGAATTTTGCCTTAAAATCAATTATCTTAGATTTTTCTATCTCTCACTTTATTTTTATTTTTTTCCATGTGTTTTCAAACTATTTATTTATGGTATTCTCACTTATTTAGGATGGGTTTGTATTTCTATTGAATTGACCTTTCCATTTATGCAATAGTCCTGTTTACATTTGTCTTTTTTTTCTGATTCTAATATATAGCCATACCAGCTTTCTCATGTTACAGTGTACATGGTATATATTTTTTTCACTCTTTCATTTTCAACTTCACTATATATTTTACTGCCTTGGAAACCCAAGGAGGGGTCTTTATGAGTCAGGTCCTACTTGATGGCACATAACAACAACAACATATATTTTAAGTGCATCTCTTGTAGACTATCAGATTTTTATTTTTTATTATTCTGACAACTCCTAACTTTTATTAAGTGTTTAGCCATTTACACTTATTATTGCTACTGTTGGATTTAAATGTTTCATCTTGGGTAAGGAGAGGTATGCACAGGAAGGATATATGACCACCATGATAGCATTAGGAAATGGGAGGACACCAAATTGTGCACATAATAGATGACAGATGCTAATACCAACTAATGTGTCCACAATACTGCATTGCCATTAACATCAAACACTAGGGTATACAGATAAACACATAAACACCTGCGATGATCAGACAGGAGTCAGTGAACAGAAGTATACTCCAGACCAAGGTTAGATTCAGCTGAGGCTAATCTTGCACAGACACCAGTGATACAAAATACCTGCAGTCTTTACAGAAACAATAGAAGACAGACAGAATAATCCCTCACAGACAACCAGACACTATGGGAGAGAGATCCAATAGATCTCCAATAGAACCATAGTACTGGGGGACACCAGACTCAATTGGCACAACAAAATACATAAAAGTGTTGCTCCACATCCTACATTGGTGAGTAGCGAGTGGGATCTTAAAAGCTTTCAAACAGCCATCTTAGATGCAGCTAATGGTCCCCTAGTGTTGGAAGTGAAGAAGAATGCAAAAAAAATCATTTAGAAGCAATCATCCCTAGGACACGATGGCCCTTGAGACCAGAAGAACTAGATGGTGCCCGGCTACCAATGCCAACCACTCAGGAAAGGATCAAATCTGGAGATCCAGGATAGAATAGGAGAGAAAATGTGGAACAAAATACAAAAACTCAATAATGACCAGAATTAGTGGTCAGATGAAATCTGGTGAGTCTCCCAATACTATGGTCCTGGAATACATTCTGCACCTGAAATAAAGCTCACCCCCAGGGGCTGGCTCTTAGCCCAATAGTTAACAAGATGTACATGCAGACCACTCAATCCAGGATGATGCACCCACATAATCTATGGTAATCCATCCTTTAGAGCAATAGACCATGGAACGCCAGAGGACCAACATTCAAATTGAGGAAATGCAGGACAAACAGGAGTGCATAAATAAGAGGGTCACAGGGGGAAGGTTACAGGGTAGGGAGGGGAGGAGACTGGGTAGGGTTGGACATGGTGAATGGGGAATAAAACTAAATGTATGCATTATGTTGAATGCAAAATAAGCTGTTAAAAAAAAAAAGAAAAATATGAATAAATAAATAAATATTCATCTTGTCATTTGTTTTCTTTCTCCTACTGTTATCCTTGGTTACATGCAATACTATTTCTCTTTTTCTGCATTATTGGAGTAAAGTATTTTAATCATTATATTTTATGTCCTCTATTTGCTTTCTTATGGTTATTTTGCTTTCTTCTTTACATTGACATATAACTTCTGTGCCATAACCTCTTGTTAAATACAAAATGCAATAATTTTTATAAATTTATAGAACTGTAATCATTATCTTGTTCCTGTTGTAGAACATTTCCCTCTTTCCTCATGCTCATTTATGGTGGAACCATGCTTCCACACACCCATGATGGAATTTCTCTATCTACAGATTTTCCTTAGCGGTAAATTTCATGTAAATGGAATAATAAAATATATTGTCTTTTGTGTCTCGCTTAACATAATGCTTTTAAGGTGGATTCATGGCATAACATGTGTCAATAGTCCATTCACTTTCAGTGCTGAAAAAGTTGCACTGTGTGAACATCCCACATCATGTCTATTTCCTCACTACTTGCTATTATTTATTCATTCACAAATGCCTTTAGGTTGTTTCCAATTTTTGGCTGTTGGAATAATACTGATATGAATATTTACATTCAAGACTTTGGATGGAGATATGTATTTTATCACATTGAGAAGGTACCTAAGATGAAAACTTTTGGACCTTGCTAAGCTTATGTTTACCCTTGAAAACAAACAAACAAACAAAAACCCTGCAAACTATATCCAAAGTGGCTCAACCAGCGAAGGATGTGTGTTCCAGTTTCTCTATACCCTTGCTAACACTTGGTATTAGACTTTTTGATCATAGCCTTTCTAGTGGATGCATAGCAGCAAATCATTGTGATTTTAATGTATAGTTCCTTAATGACTAATGATATTGATCATATTTTCATGTGCTTATTAACTACAGTCATATATTTTTTTGGTAAAATGTCTATTCAAGTCTTTTACCCATTTTTAAATTAGGCTTTTATCTTCTTATTATTGAGTTATATTTATTCTTAATATACATGCTTAAAAGATACGTGATTTACAGATATTTTCTCCCAATCTGTAACTTGTTTTTTCATTTTCTTAGTTAGGGTCTTTTGAGGACAAAAGCTAAATCTTGAAGAAGGCTAACTTACCATTTTATTCTTTCTTATGGATTGTGCTTTTGGTTTTACATTTAAGAAATTGTAGCTTAACCTAAAATCATAAAGATTTTCACCTATGTTTTCTTCTGGAAGTTTAATAATTTTTAATTCTTGTATTTAAGTCTATGCTCCATTTTTTTATTAGTTTTTGTTTACAATGTGAGGCAATTAAAAAGAAGCTTGTTTGACTTTTATATATGATAATTTTATGGGTTGACAAAATTATGTAACAAAATTATGTAACTAGAAATATTTTCCTGATCTTCTATTTCTAAAATGGCTTTCAAAAAGCAGTTGTTTTCTCATATATCATTGAAAGTAATTATTTACCTTAAAGGGTAATAATTGCAAGTTCAGCTTTTCTGACACTTTCAAGTAACATACTATTGGCAAGCACTGATTATCACATAACAAAAGCTAGTAAATTTTGAGCATTTTACTTTTTGTAGAAGACAAATATATAGCTGCTTCCTTAAAACATTTGCCACAAGATAACCAGCAAATACTTGTGTGGTAATAACATCTCAAAATCATCATTTATCTCATTACAAAGATATGGTAAAATTGTCCTGAGTATTTCATTTTATTAAAAAAATATCAGAATGTCTTTATAGACATTTTGTGAAATGCAGTAACTGAGTCATTCATTCTTAAGGGATAGCAGCAGAAGTTGAAATGAGGAGAGTGCTACATCTTGACCTTTTTTCATACCAGCCGGTCTACCAATGGAGAAAATTAAAATTTTACAATAAACTTCCTTTTAAAAAAATTAAACAAGTAATTTACTGTTTGGAAATATATTCCCCACACATCTTTATTTTTGTGGCTCTGAGAAGTATAGTTAACTTGTCCATGATTGATGCCATGCAGGTTGGGCTCTCAGAGAAGGAGTTAGACACCTACAGAGCAGAACCATTTGTGAGCTAAAATCTTATCTATTAAAACTGGCTACAACTGAGTACTTAAAATAATCATGCCTGTTAAAATAATGAAGTGGTGGACCAAGGCTTGAAAATTCTGGTCTACTGTATTGTGCAGCATCATCCACAAAGCTTGGAATCTAGTCTTTAATTGTATTACCAGAGAGGCTGATGTCTATCCTCAGAGACTGCAAAAATGGCAAAAGGGGCCATTAGTCTCACTGGTCTACCTCATTATACAACAACAAATGTATAATGGAGACCAGTCCCTGATCTTGCCACAGGAGGGCTTTGTGCTTCTCCATTTGTGCATTTTATAAGTTACATGGCCCTAAAACCAGGCTACTTTACCCCAAAGCTGACAGCCAGCTCTGCTAAATCTCACTTCAAAACCCCAAAGTAAATTGGGCAACAGGAAAACTTTGAGCTTGCTACTAACCTTACCCATATAAATTTCTTCTAATAAGGCTGTTCTGAAACTGGTGTGTGTACTACCTGTTTTATGTCATCTAGCCTTGTTTGGTAGGCTTACAAAGATGCAATATTTATCATCTTGCTATTTTATTTTTGAATTAGAATCTAGTAAATTTAATGAGCGAAGAGTTGTTACGAACATCTGATTGTATAGAAAAACTTCCACATTGCATTTTTTTTCTAATACTTGTTTTTAAAACTAATACTGTTTTCTATGAGATTTCTGACATTATTGACTGAGAAAAGAAGGCATAACGGTTTGTTGACTTACCACTGTCAGTCATTTTTACTGCAGCAGATAAAACAAGTGTTTCCCTAATGGTATGTGGCTTTTTGTTTTTCACTCTTAAGTAAAAAACCTCAAAAGAAGTTTCTAAACACTTATCATTAAGTATATTGAAACTTTATAAAGTACTGGATTAGGTAGTTGTTGTTGTTGTTATGTGCCGTCGAGTCGGCCCCAACTCATAGCGACCCCTCCTTGGGTTTC
>NW_006921734.1:3106175-3125274 GCF_000298275.1 Orycteropus afer afer
CCTTCCTTCCGAGGAGTGGCTGGTGGGTTTGAACCACCAGACGTCTGGTTAGCAGGCAAGTGTCTTAGCCACTATGCTACCAGAGATCCATGACTTAAATTGTAGAAGTTTCTATCATTCTGGATCCTAAGTTTACTAGTAACTAAAATATCAGAGTACAAATGCACAGTGAACGTGTTAATTGATGATGATGTGAATCCTTATTTTACTCAAATATGGCAAGATTTTCCAATGCTTTGTAGTGGGTAAAGTAATGTCTTCCTCAAAATCCATTTCCACCTTCAGATGTCATTAAAATAAGGTAAGGTATATAACTTAAGGCATCTGGCAGGATGATGCATTAACTTGGTTCTGCAACTCATAAGTGCTAAAATTTAGACTTTGACCCAATCTATGCCCTCAACAAGATGTATTGACACAGTGGCTGCAACGATGGGCTCAGGTATGGCAAGAATTGTGAGGCTGGTGCAGGACCCGTTGGTGTTTCGTTCTGTTGTGCATAGAGTGGCTATGAATCAGAGCCAACTCTACGGCAGCTAACAACAACAGCAACAACTGCTATGTCTGCTGAAATATTTGAGAGCCATAGAAAGTCTCAGAGAATGAGTATGAATATCCAGCACAATTTCCTTCCCCAATTTGTGTGATATTTAATACAACCAGTTCAGTGCCATTGTTGGCATTATCGAAGAACACTATTGATTGTAATTCCTTCCACTGTATACAGAGCTTAGGGATTTGGAAGAAATTAGTGTTATTTTTTATTACAGCTTAAATGATTATTGGCATTATGTTACATGGTATACTGAAAATGAAAAGATTGTTGTTGTTGTTGTTTCTCAAAACAAACAAACAAAAAAGGGAGTTCTGGTGGCATAGTGCCTAAGGCATGTGACTACTCACCAGAAGGCTGGTGGTTCATATCCACCAGCCACTCCTTGGAAAGAAGGTTGGGCAATCTACTTCATGGTGATACTGCCTCGGAAACCCAAGGAGGGGTTGTTGTTCTTGCTAGGTGCCATCAAGTCAATTCCAACTCTTAGTGACACTATGTGCAACAGAACAAAACATTGTCTGGTCCTATGCCAGGCTCACAATCCCGGCTATGCTTGAGCCCATCCTTGTAGCCACTGTGTCAATCCATCTCACTGAAGGTCTTTTCCTTTTTAGCTGACTGTACTAGATATGCTGTAGTCTTTGACTTTCATGAAATGCTTCAAGTCATTTTTACTTTCAGCAAGCAAGGATGTGTCATCTGCATATGGTAATTTGTTTATGAATGTTCATCCAATCCCGATGCCATGTTCTTTTCATATAGTCCAGGCTTTTGGATTATTTGCTTAACATACAGAGTAAATAAGTGTGGTGAAAGGATACTACCCTGATGCATGACCTTTCTAATTTTATACCATGCAGTAGCTCTAGCTCCTTGTTATAGTCTAATGGCAGCATCTTGGTCTACATACAAGTTCCTCATGAGCACAATTAAGTGTTCTGGAATTCTCATTCTTCTCAATTTTATCTACAATTTGTTAAATTATGTTAAAATACATTAAACCGATTAAAAGATAGGCTTTTATTTATCATTCCCACATAATCCTCGCAACCATTCAGTAAAGCATATATTGTTATTCCATTTTCATAGATGAGGAAACTTTAGCTCAACAAGATTATGTTATTGTTCAAGATCACATACATAGCTCAAAGGCACGCCTCTGGTTCCAGGCCTTTGCTTTCTCATATTATTTCATTGTTGCGTCATTGATTTTTAAACCAGGAAAACATAATTCATCCATATTATGAGGATTAGATTCATATGTGTCCCAGGAGTGCTGCTTCAATGACTAGGGTTATTATTCCAAATAAGTAGCTACAGAGAAGGTAAGAGTATATTCTTTGGAATATGTAAGTGATTGCATTTTGTTGCTGCAGCATTATGTACAATGTCCCAAAACAGATTATGCAAGGCATCAATGACTCAGCTTTTCTCCAGAGTTATATACTTTTTTGTAGGTCAAGCAATTTTAATAGATGCATATGCACTTTTATATATATGTGACTTTTATGTGTTAAATAGCATTCCATTTTGTCATCTGCACATTCCAAAATTGATGTGCCATAAAGTAGAACAGCAAAATAAAAGAATATTATTTGATTTTAGATATTAATTTTTCAAATGAATACACTGTAATTTCTTTTGTTCAAAAGACTTATAAACCTGAGAAAGTCTCTGATATATTCAGGTACATTGGATTTTTTATCAATGTGAAAAGCATTAAAACCTCATTATTTATTTTTCATAAACCTTCCAACATAAATCTCTTCTCTAGATTCAGAGGAACCCTTTTGGAACATCAGTAGTCATTATATTTAAGTATGAAAATTAGCTTACCTAATTTTGTTGGCAGACTTTCTTCTTAGGAAATTATTTATTTATTTAGCTGGTCATTTTGTAAACATCACGCTTAAAAAGATTGATTGATACATGATTTAAAAAATACACATAGGCATATTTGAAATCTAATCTTAGGAAATTGCTGTCTTAGTGGAATACAAACTAGATGATTCTAATAATTATTTTCCCTTTTGATATATGCTCTACTTCATGAATTCTCCTCTAGTGACAGGGAATATGATGCCACTCACATGAAAGCAGAGAAGTAAAAAGGAGATGGAAGTGTACTCAGACATATTTTCTCTGTTACGAGTTCTTTGGTACATGATGGTGTATCCTGTTATCCTCTGCATTTTAATGGAAGATGTTTTTGTTGTTGTTGTTATGTGCCGTCGAGTCAAACCCGATTCATAGCGACCACTCCTTGGGTTTCCGAGGCAGTATCACTACGGAAGTAGGATTGCCCAACCTTCCTTCGAGGAGTGGCTGGTGGGTTTGAACCGCCAGCCGTCTGGTTAGCAGGCAAGTGTCTTAGCCACTATGCTTTGCTGATCACCCAAGTTGTCCTTCAAGTGTTGAGTCCAGAAGTTCTAATAACCAAAGGAAACAATGTGATCTGCTTCTAGTACTTCTCCAGAAAATCTCAAGTCTAGAAATCTAGAGATTCCTAAAGCAACCAGAAAAAAAAAAAAACAGTTGCCATCAGTTGACTCCAACTCATAGACACCCATGTGTGTCAGAGTGGAGCTGTGCTCCGTATGGTTTTTGCTGGCTGATTTTTCAGATATAGATCACCAGGGCTTTATTTTGAGATGTCTCTGGGTAGATTAGAACTTTTGGCTTTTTGATTAGAAAGTGAGCATATCATGTATTTGCTCTACTCAGGGACTTGCCCAAAACAATTGAAACCAATTGCCATTGAGCTGATTCTGACTCACAGTGACCCTATAGGACAGAGTAGAATTATCATAGAGGGTTTCTTTTCTTTCTTTCTTTTTTTTTCCCCCAAACTTTTATTGTGATGAAAATGTACACACCAAAACATTCACGAGCATAACAACTTCCACATTCACAGCTCGGGGGCATTGATGACATTTTTCACGTTGTGCCACCATCATTGCTATCCTTTTGCAAAATATTCCACCACTCGTTGGGCAATCCTACTTCCGTAGTGATACTGCCTCGGAAACCCAAGGAGGGGTCGCTATGAGTCAGGGCTGACTTGACGGCACATAACAACAACATTAGCATAAATTCAATGCCCCACAAACAAAAGATCTCCTTTCCCCCTCCTACTCTTGGTAACCACTAATAATCTTTGGTGTGTGTATTGCTAACCAGAAAGCTGGCAGTTCAAACCCAGCAGTCACTCCTTAGAAGGAAGGCTGGGCAATCTACTTGCATAGTGATACTGCTTGGAAACCCAAGCAAGGGTCACTGTAAGTCGGATCTGACCTCAATGGCACATAACAACAACAAATAAATATATATATATGTGTGTGTGTGTGTATATACCATACCTATCAAGGAACTTTCCCTCCCATGCCATCCTTGGTAATAAAGTTATTCTTGGTAACAAAGTTTCCTTCCATATATAACCCCTTCCTTGACTTTTTACAATAGTGAACTAATAAAATATTTGTCCTTCTCCACAGAGGATTTTCAAGGCTGTAAATCTTTCTCCAGTAGCTGGTTGGTTTGAACCCTTGACCTTTTAGTTAGCAGCCCAATGCTTTAACCACAGCACCGCCAGAGCTCCTTCAAGCAATTGAAAAGCATCATTAAAATCAACCTCTCTGTATTTGGATGCTCTAAATAGGTCCATACATTCCTTTGTTGAAAACAAATTATTTTCTTTTTAAAATGGATTAATTAACTCCATTTTGGTTTTAAAAGCTTAGCCTTTTCACTCTTAATAAGTTTAGATAAATTATGAAAATTCTTATATATATAGGGTAGCAAGAATGAAGATTTTAAAATATTTCCTTTGGCAAATTTAAAATGGGCATGCAGATGGGGCTGATCGTGAAAGCTCATCTTTGGGATAAAACATTTGATGTTATGTCTTTGGTTATATAAATTCACATTCAAAAATTGTTCTGCTCAGTAAAGTGTGCCACGCATAAAAGAAACAGTTGCTCTTTGAGATAAAGCAAATGCTGCTATTTGTGGGCCGTTTCTCTTTTGGCGGCTTATTACTAGGCCACTGTGCTGTGTCTACAGAGCTGGCCTTCCTTTTAACCTCTTCTACGGGAACTTCCTTGGCAGTTTTATTTCTTTACTACAAAGTCCACGGTTTCCAATTGCTACACTGGAATTAATTTCAGCATTGCAGGAAAAGAACCATTACATCAAATTTCTCTCCAACATACACAGTAGTCACAACAGTCCTGAAATTTTTGAGGTCACTGTACATATTTGAGTTCCAATTTTAACTTTAGCAAATTAGAAATAGGAAATACCCTATTGTGCCTCCAGTTCACCCTCCTCTTTCAGCACTGCACTAGTTCCTATTCATGTCTCTGTAGCTTTATTCATTTTGAATAAAAAACCAGTTCAGTTTTAATCACCAGCACAACTTAGATTAGACACTATTTAATATCAATTAATTATAACAACAGTAGATAGTAACAGGTTTCTTGAGTTAAAAATAGAACACTGTATCTTTTCACGGTAAAGGAAAACTATAGTCCTGTATCATTATAAATTTTGATCTGAAGTATTACAATAATGACATTGCTTAATTACTTTTCAAGTTTGTTTTGTCTATTAAAATGTTTAACATATAGGAGATAGTTATTACAAAAAATTTAACTTTAGAAATGTTGACATTCTCAAATCACAGATAACTTAAAAAATTAAAAATACTATAAAATATATTTATAATTAATTATTTTATTTTGGATACCTTCTTATGATTAAATATAGACAAACCAATTTTGAGAGAGCTCTGAACAAAGATATTGATTAATGGCATATTTATATAATGTATTCAAAATAGTATCTATATTTCATGTTAACCTTTAAAGGATTACAGAAACCTCGTGTTCTTTAAAAAGCAAGTTTTCTTCAAGATCATGTAGATTGTAGGGGGAAGTAAAGCTGTTTGATGCTGCAACTGTCTGTTTTTCCATTTTCAATAATGGGAACAGAAATAACAGAGAAGAGAGAGATGTAAGAGGAACATTGGGAGAAGAAGCCAGGAGACATGACAATTACCAGAAGTGTAGTTTTCCTAGGTTCATGAAAACAAGTCACAAAGCAGCAAGACCACCATGTTACACTGGAGGCTTAAAGACTGCTGAAAACAACTTTCCCTCATGGCATTTCAGAAAGAAATAACCTCTTTCTCTGATTAAATACGAAATGTAATCAAGCACAAGCATTCCTCACCAGGCTCTAGAACCTGCAGGGGGTTGACTTAAGCAGGTTCCCTGCTGTCATGGGTAAACTCGCAGAATGTGGTAAATATGAAGGATTGGAAATCTATGGAGTAACCAGAACAGGATTTCCCCGAGTGTGTTTCACAAGGCCCAGTTCTGCTGGATAAATTTTGGAGAAAGTTTTCATGTCTAAATAGATTTAAAAGTATTTTGTTTAAATAAATTTAAACTGTTTTCTATGCTGCAAGAATTTTTCTAAATTTTCATAACCTAATAGTGGCTAAAAGCACTTGACTGCTAACCAGAAGGCTGGTGGTTCAAACCCACCAGCCACTCCTCGGAAGGAAGGTTGGGCAATCCTACTTCCGTAGTGATACTGCCTCGGAAACCCAAGGAGGGGTCGCTATGAGTCCGGGCCGACTCGACGGCACATAACAACAACAACAACAACAATGTTTACAAATTGAATTTGACCATGGACTGCATCCCTCCTACATTCCTTTTATTTACATCAAGTATTTCTTTCTTTCTTTTGTCTGTTTAATTATTTATTTATGTGGACTTTTCTATACTGGTGAAAATATTCACTTTTTGAATTGAAGGTTTTGAAAGATTTTGATAGCAGATTTACTTGTTTTAATAGCACTGGGTCTATTGAACTCATTCAGTGTTTCCTGTATTTATCTTCCTAAGTCATATTACACACACACTCACTGCCATTGAGTTGATTCCAACTCCTAGTGAACCTTCCTTGGGTTTCTGAGGTAGCATCTCTATGGAAGTAGATTGTCCAGTCTTCCTTTCGAGGAGTGGTTGGTGGGTTTGAACCACCAGCCTTCTGGTTAGCAGTCAAATGCCTTAGGCACTATGCCACAATTAGTTTGTCTATTTAAGTTTTGAAAATTTTAACATATATTAGTTTATAATAGGCTATTATGAACATTATTAATACATTTTATTGAAATATAATTTATGTACACTGAAATACACAAAACTAAAGTGACATGGGTCAATGCTTTTTTTTTTTTTTTTTTCAATGTTCTCTCCCTTCCCCTCCCATCCCTGGTAACCAACAAAGAAAGTTTCCTTCCATATATAAATGTTTCCTTGACTTTTTACAATAATGAACTAATACTATATTTGTTGTTAGTTCTGTTAGAGTCTGGTTTATATATTTTGGGGCTCTTTCACTGGGTGCACAGATATTCATTATTGTTATGTCCTCTTGTTCAATCCACCCTTTAATCATTATATAATGTCCTTCTTTGTCTCTTATGATAGTTTTTGTCTTAAAGTCAATTATATCATAAATTAATATTGCCACTCGTGCTCTTTTATTGTTGCCATTTGTTTCATATATCTTTTTTCAACCTTTGATTTTTACTCTATTTTTGTCATTGTCTCTAAGGATTGTCTCTTGTAGACAGCATATTGATGGGTTATGTTTTCTTATCCAGTCTTCAACTCTCCATAACTTGAGTGGTATGTTTAATCCATGGACATTCAGTATAATTATTGACAAGTACAAATTTGTTGCTGTCATTTTGTTATGTGCTTTTTCATGGTGTCACTGATTTCTTTGTTCTATATAATTTTCTGTGCTGAGCTCGTTTTGTTTATGAATTATGTTATCAGTTCCTTCATTGTTATTGTTTTAGTATTTGCTAAATATTTGTGTTTATCCTTTTTTTTTTAATTTTCATGTGAAGGTTTATCATATTTCTTTGAGGATACTCTGTGATTTATAATTTTCTTCTCATATTTAGAACAGTCAGTTCTATCTTGCAGTTGTCTTGACTTCCCTACTATTTAGAAGTTCTGTAACTAGACAATTTTTCCCTCTTTTTGGTTTGTAGTTGTCTTCATTTGTTAATTGATGTCTCTGGTTCCCTGTTTACAATTTTGTAAGCTTATTTACTTTGGATGCTTCCATAACTGGGTTGGTTTCTGGGTTATATCATCATTTGTGTTAATGGTCAGTTGTTGTTTTCTGTTGTTGGTTCTCTGTCCAAAGGACTCCCTTTAGCATCTCTTATAAGGTTGGTCTGGTTTTAACAAATTCCCTTCATTTCTGCCTATCTGGAAAAGTCCTAAGTTCACCATCACATTTGAGGGACAGCTTTGTTGGGTATATAATTCTTGGTTAGAATTTTTTTTTTTCAGGGTTTTATATATACCATCCTGTTGTCTTCTCTCCTGCATAGTTTCTGCCAAGAAGTCCTAGCTTAGTCTTATTGGTTGCTCCTTGTAGGTAACTTTTTGCTTTTCCTACGCTGATTTCAAGATTTTTTCTTTGTCTTTGGTTTTGGTGAGTTTGATGATGATACATCTTGGTGATTTTCTTTTGGGGTCTGTCTTGGAGTTCGTTGGACTTCTTGAATGGATATATTCTCATCTTTCATCATACCAGGGAAATTCTCTTCCAACAAATCATTGACAATTTTCTCTGTGGTTTTATTTGTCTCTTCCTGTTCTAGAATCCCATTTATGGTGGTTATTCCTTTTGATGGTATTCTATACATCAAAGACAAATACCTCAATATTTTTTCCAAAAGAGGGAAAAAAATTGTGTAGTTACAGAACTTCTAAATAGTAGAGAAGTCAAGACAACTTAAGATAGAACTGACTGTTCTAAATATGAGAAGAAAATTAGGCTTTCTTCACTTTGTTTTGATCTTTTTTCTGATTATTCCCTTTCCAAAGAAATATTGAGATATTTGTCTTCATTCTCCCTAATTCTATCTGCCATTGATTTAATTCTACCCCTTGTCCTCCCCTTTGTCTGTTATCTATTTCTGAAAATTTAGTATTAATGTTTTGGATTTCTATTTATAGATTTTGTATCATATCTAATTATCTATTTTTTTTGTCATTTTGTTCTTGTATTATCTTTCAAAATCGTTCTAGGTTTTTCTCTGTGTTTTCATTAATTTTGTCAGTGTTTTACTTGATCTGTCTCTCAATCCATTGAAAACACCTAAATATAATTCTTTTGAATTCCTTATCAGGGAGTTCCAATGCTGCTTCTCTCTTAGGGATGTGTTCTGGGTCTGTGTCCTGGTCCCTTGTTTCTACTGCTTTGTCTTGCTTCTTTGTGTGGACTGTGATGCTCTGTTGTCTCCAAGACATTGTGACTTTTTGTATTTATATGTAATTGGTGATATTATGTTGGAGTGACTTGCCCAAGATTTTCATTTTCTTTGCTTTGTTTGGATGTTATCTATTTAAGCAGGGTACTGTGCTCTTCTATTTGCTACTTGGCAGCATTTATGCACTCACCACCTGTCTCCTTTCCTGTTGTCAGGCTCCCATATGTCTCTGCCATCCTTGGCAGATGGATCCTATTCTTAGGTCCCTGGAATTTGAATGAGAATGCTGTCACTTTAAATATCCAAAATGGCCACCACTTGTAAACATTCAAAATGACTGTGGCCTGAGTCACTTTAAATATCCAAAATGGTCACTGCTTGTAAACAACCAAAATGGGCACACCTGTCTGGACAGCCGAAACTCCACAGCTCAGGTTGTCTCCCTCCTTGCTGTTTCCCTTCCTAGTCATCGGTCATCAGCACAGTCATTCCTGTAATCCCTGGTGACCAGGGCTGATCTTTAGGTCAATTTTCAGGTCCCAGCATCACTTGGAAATATTGAGCCTGTTGGTCCCATCAGAGTAACAGACAGTCCACAGCTTCATCCATCTCTGTACTTACTGTTTACATTCAGGTTTTTCCACTACTAGGTGCCTAATCCACTTCTGTATAGCTCCTTTCAAAGCTCAGGGCTCCTGGATTATCTTCTGTATCTCTGACAATTGGTTTATCTTTTCTTTGTTGAAGAGGGTCTGTGTAGCTTATCTGTCTGTTCCACCATCTTACCAGAAGTCTCCTATTATAAACATTTTAAAATCTGTGAGATCTGTACTGATGTTCCTTTTTCATTCCTGATATTGACAATATGTTCTTCCTCATTTTTTTTCTGTATTACTATTGTCATGAATTTATCAATTTTATTAACTTTTTCAAAGAATCAAATCATGGCTTTGTTGATTCTCTTTTGTATATTTAATTTCTTTGTCATTAATAACTTTGTATTAAGTTTGCTTTCCTTTCTCTAATTCCTAAGGTTGAATATTTAAATATTTTTTTTGAGGGTATTTTTTTTCCTCATAAATACTTCAAAGCAGAAATGTATTTGCTCCTTGAAGTTTTAGCTGCATCATACAAGTTTTAATGTGTTATATTTTCATCTCACTCATTCCAAAATATTTACTGTATTTCATTTTGATTTCTTACTTGAATGATGAGCTATTTAGAAGTTATTGCTTTGCTTTTAAACAAAATTTTCAAAGTTTTCTTTTTGTCATTTGTTTGTATCTTAATTCCTTTGTGGTCAGAGAACATACTCCACATAATGTTATAGTATATGTTGAAATATTTTAATGGCATATCCTGTCAGTTTCACAAATATTTAATGTGTAAAAATTTGTCATGTACAATTTGGAGAAAAAAAAAATGTTTAAGTGGGTGATTTATATAGTTATTTATTTTTTTCATTATCCAGTCTATCAGTATCCCAGTACTTCCATAAAAAAACACCACACTGTGAAAATAAAGAATAAAAAATGTATTTTTTTTTCACAATTCTGGAGGCTAGAAATCTGAATTCAGTGTGTTGGGATGGTTATGCTCTCTTTCATTTGAATCTAGGGAAAGAGCTTTCGTTATCTCCTCCAACTTCTGCGTATTTCTTGAATTCCTCAGTTTGTAGACAGATCCTCAGATGATGTGTTCCTCCTTCTCTTTCTTTGTTTCCATGTCTGCCTTTACATCATTCAGAAGAGATTAGGATTAGGACTCATCCTACTCCTATATGATAATTTATAATATCTTCAATGAAAGACTTTGCTTCTCCAAACAAGGTGACATTCACAGGTACAGGAACTAGGCATGACATATAATTTTTGGGGGACATATTCAATCCATAATACTCTGACATTTGGCCTCCCAAAATTCATGTCCTTTCAATGTGCCAAGTACATTAATTCCATCCCAATATCCCAAAAGTCTTAACTCATTCCAGTATCCACTGAAAGTTCAAAATTTTATCTTTTGGGTCATCTAAATCAGGTGGGAATTAGGCATTGGGTAAGGTACATCCTGGGGAAAATTCTTTTCCGTTTGCAGACCTGTGAAACCTAAAATAAAGTTATCTGCTTCCAAATTACCATCGTGGGACAAACATAAGGTGTGCATTCTCATTTAAAATGGGAGAAATTGGGAAGGCAGGAGGCGTCATACACAGGTACAAAGCAATTCAGAAATTCAGCGGAAAAAAAAATTCAAGGCTTAGAAAAAGTCTGTTCTTCAGGTGCCTGTTGGCAGTGGCCTTATCCTCTGGACTGTGGGTTGCTTCCATCCAACTATGGACTTCAGCACCACTTTCCAGGCCCAGTGAAAAGTTAGCTCTGCTAGATGGTCTTTTGGCAGTGCCCTGTTTTTCCATTCCACAGGTTTGGTGGCCTCCCACTAACGGCCTTGGGAGGCCCAGTTCCCCGAATCCACCAGAGCAGTTGGTCCCATCCCTTGGAACTAAGGTGGTGACCTTACCCTCTGAAACCGAGGAAGTAGCACATTTACCCCCCACCCCACCTACTGCTCGTGTTGGTAATCCTGTTGGTCTTTTACCTGTTCCAGGGATCATTCTAACATTTCTTAAAGAACAAAAAATGTGTCCATTCATGTAACTCTCTCAGCCCATTTCCTGTCTGTAGAATTCCAGGAAATAAGTATCTTTCTTTATATTATATCTGTCTTCTTCATTCTAAGCTGACAATGTTTCTAGAGATGGTTGTTGGATCCATAGGTCATAGGCCTAATATCTTTAACAAATGGTTATTTAGCCACACCCTTGATGTTTTCACCAGAGCTTTCTTCTTAACTTTTGAACTGAATTTTACAAATCTTCAAGTTTGAATTTTGTTTTTTGTTTGCACAGTTCATTCCTCAATCAATCTCTGTTCTCCCACATTTTACTGTAAGCAGAAAGAGGAAGCCAGATTGTTTCTTCAAGATCTTGGCTGTGTCCTGGGCCAAATATCCACGATCATCACTTATATATCTATTTCCTAAAAATATATGGATATAATTCAGCCAATTTTTTGTCAGCTTAAGCACAGATCTCTTTTCCCCCAGTATCTAATAACATGCTCATCATTTCCTTTTCAGCATCACCGGAAGCACATTTAAAATCCACATTTCTAGCAATATTCTGTTCGATAACAATAGAAGTTTTCTCACTTCATTCTGAGCCCTTGTCAGAATTGCTTTTAAATGTCCATAATTCTACTAACAATCTCTTCAAGGCAATCTAGGCTTTTACTATCAAAAACTTCAAAACTCTTCCAGCCTCTCCCCATTACCCAATTCCAAAGTCACTTCCACAATTGTAGGTTTTGCTGAAATAGCACCAAATTCTGGTACCAAACTTTGTCCTAGTTTCCTAAAGCTGCCCCCCAAAATGAGTGGCTTTAAAGAACAGAAATGTGTTTTTTCACATTTCTGCCAGCTATTAGTCTGAATTCAGGATGTCAGGAGCCCTATGTTCTCTCTCTATCCTTAATGAGGCTTAACAGGTTTTCTTGAAAACACTTTTTAGATGATTGTCAAACTTTGGTTAATTTCTAGAGTTCCATGAAAGTTTTTTTTAAACAATATTTTACAGTAATTTCTTTGCTTTAATGGAGGAATACTTTTACAGTTCTCATTCTACTTATATAGGGAATCCTGTCATTTTAGTTTCTTCTTTACCTTTTATCTATAATTTTACAAAAGTTATCACTCCACCAATTCAGGAAATGGCCTCACTTCAGTCTCTTTTTCACATTTTATCTTTTTCTTGATTAATCAAATATTGTGTATAATGTCTTTTTCACATTCTTAAGTAATTTTAAAAACTTATTTTCCCTCTTTATTTTGCAATTCTTCTGAGTTTAAATTTATGTAAGTGAATATAATTTAATACATTTACCACTTCTCAAACAATGCAATATTGTTAAAATGCTTTAATTCCATTTCCTCTTCTACTTTTCACTATGGGTTTAAAATCCTTATATAGAACATATTTTCACAGTCAGTATTCATTCAAATTTACTTACATGTTTACCTTTTTAATGTTTTTGTTGCAAAATTTCTTCCTGTGTTCCATTTCTTCAAACAGGGATAACTTACTTTCTGTTTGGGAATTATATTGAGTGTTTTTTTTTTGTTTTTTTTTTTAACTGTGACTTTGTTGGTGGTAAATTCTATGTTATTTATGTATGAAAAATTTTAGATTCAAGTTTGAAAAATATTTTCACTGGGCAGAGAAGTCTAGTTTTGCAAGGATTTTTGTTGTTGTTCTTTTTAGTATAACCATTCCATGTTCTGTGCCCTGTATTCTGTTAAATCTATCTAATGATGAGGTAATTCTAGTTATTGTCTATAATAATTCTGTAATTTCTAATTGAGTTTATTTTAAGTAGAATCCATTTCTATACTTAAACTCTTCATCTTGTTATCCATTTCCTTGAACAACTTAATTAAAATTGTTTTAAGTCTATATATAGTTACAGAAATATATATGAGCTCTTGTATGTGGGCTTCTACTTTATTTACTCGTTTCTTTTGGTTTTCAATCATTCTGGTGAGCCTGGTGAATTTTTATAAAATCCCTAACATTGGTATAAAACCCTATAGAGTTATTTAATAGTTATTTTAGACTTCTCAATGTTATTTTTCTTAAGAGAGGGTATTTTTCATATTGTTTTCAGAGGGTGAGGGGTGGAAGTAAATAAGGAAGAGGCAAATTACATTAATGCAAACTTGGATTGAGATAATTTATTTTATATTCTGTGAAGGTCAGTCTATTTAAACTTTGTCCTTACCCTATCTTTGTAGAATTGGGTTTCTCCTTTTTGGCTAGTTCAGAAATCCAGTATTTTCTCCTTAGGCATATGTGATTGCCTTGTAGTCTGCATAACTTTTCAGTTTCTTGGAAGCCAGTTACTTTTTTCTTTTTGGACTCTTGGCTGAGGCTGAATAATGACAGTTTCCTTGATGGAGAGTAGATCTAAACTTTTGGCATATATCCTTTGTTTTCTTTTTCTCTGTGATATTTTCCTTTAAGTCCTTTGACTTGGTAGCTCACAGAAGCTTTCAAACAGGTAGTTTAGAAACTATTCTACTAGTATTTCTTTGTTTTCCTAATTTTAATGATTGTGCCAATACAAGCATGTCTGCCATAGCTAAAAGCAGAGGTCCTAGACAATATTTTATCTATATCTATATCTATATCTATATCTATATCGCTATATATATCTATCTATATCTATCTATCTATCTATCTATCTATCTATCTATATATCTTAAGACTGTCAAATCATATCCATGGAGTCAGATCCAACTCCTAGAGACCCCTCCTTGGGTTTCCAAGGCAGTACCTCTATGGAAGTAGATTGCCCAATCTTCCCTTGGAAGAGTGGCTGGTGGGTTTGAACTGCCAGCCTTCTCATATATATATATGTAGGATGTCTGGTAGCGTAGTGCCTAAGGCACTTGACTACTAACCAGAAGGCTGGCCAGAAGGCTGGCGGTTCAAACCCACCAGCCACTCCTCGGAAGGAAGGTTGGGCAATCTACTTCCATAGTGATACTGCCTTGGAAACACAAGGAGGGGTCGCTATGAGTTGGGTGCTACTCGACGGCACATAACAACAACAACAACAATAGAGAGAAATAAATTTTGGCTCCATTTAAGCAACTCTATGCTGATCATTAAAACTGTATATAAATATAGCAAGCTATTTATTCTCTAAGATACAAAACTTTTTAATACAGGATATGACTGGGGTGAGGCCTTCTAAATCCACTTTAAGAAATCATAAGAAGTTATGAATTGAGAAGAAAGACAAACTTCAAATAAGTGTTGAAGAAAGGTTTTTGCTATTGTGTGTTGTTGAGTACATTTCAACTCATAGTGACCATATAGGTCAGAGTAGAACTGGTCCATAGGGTTTCCAAGATTGTAATCTTTAGGGAAATAGACTGCTATATCTTCTTCCCAAGGAGTGGCTGGTGGGTTTGAACTGCTGACATTTCAGTAAGCATTTGAGCACTTATCCATTGCACCGTCAGAGCTCTTTTTTGAAGAATGTTTAAAAATTATGAATTAAATGGATTTTTCAGATGAGGAATGTTCTGTGCAAAGATGTAGTGAAGAAGAATGGGAAAGTACTTTGGGTGGAGCGGGTTACTGAATAGTTTTGCCGGATGGAGGGCTGTTGATTAATCAAGGATTGCCATAGCTACTACTACTGGGAACAAACTTTTATCAGAGACTCTTAAACACCTTATTGTACCTATGTTTAAACTCTTCTGTTTTCCATTTAAATTTCCATTGTAATGTCCTTGATAAGAGGGATAGTGCTCTTCATCTCATCATTCCCTTCAGGAAATAGGGATTCACAGGTTTATAGGAAGAAAGAAATACACTCAAATATCTATTTAAACATATTATTTTGGGAATAGACAGGAGGGTATGCACACTAAAGGCAACAGGTCTAGTTAAGAAGGTTTCTGTACCGTAGTGCAAAGAAGAGACCATGGAGGAAGAACTGACACACCTTAGTAGAATAACTGTAGAAAACAGGAAAAAAAGATTATTCCCAACTGTATGATGCAGAGAATATTCATTTCACTTGTAGAAACTGCCAAAGACTGTGTCCTTACTGTTTGATATTTTTATCAAAGTGTTGTGATTTCCCCCTTCATATAATTTATTAAAATTCACAATAATTTTGTTATGTTGTATTGTCTGACTGTGTCTCAAAGATTTTTGGTATGTTGTGTTTTCATCCTAGTTTGAGTCAAGGAATTTTTTTAATTTAATTTTTTATTTTTTCTATTACTTAGTCATTCTTAAGGAAGGTGTTGTTTAGTTTCCACATGTTTGCTCTTTTTCCACTGATCTTCTTATTGTTGATTTCTAATTTTATAGCATTGTGATCTGAGAAGATGCTTTGCAGTATTTCAATGTTTTTTAAATTTATTAAGGCTCCCTTTATGGCCTAATGTATGGTCTAACCTGGAGAATGTTCGATGTGCACTGGAGAAGAATGTATATTTTGCTATTGTTGAGTGAAGTGCTCTGTAGATGTCTATAAGGTCATGGTGGTGGATTGTATTGTTTAGTTCTTCTGTGTCTCTGTTGAGTTTCTTTCCAGTTGTTCTACCTTTCATTGAAAGTGGTGTATTAAAGTCTCCTACTGTGGTGGTGAGGTTTGTGTGTCAACTTAGCTTGGCCTGATTGAATGTCTGGACAACGGGTGGTAGTTATTCCCCATGATGAGACTAGCAATCAACTCCATGGTGGGACCTACCACAAGCAGCTGAGTAGCTGCTTTAGGGATGTGATCTGCTTCTCGTATGTAAGGAACAGCTTTGGGAATAGTCTGTAGCTTGTGGCAGGCTTGAAGCCTGCATGTAGCCATGTCGTTGTTCAGCAGCCTGCCATGCTCTGCCAACCTGGGACTTTCAAGGGACTTGGATTAATGGCCTGCTGTGTGGTTTGGTAACATGGGGAGTGAGCCATTTCATTTGTCAACCTTGGGCTTGTTAGCCTCAGCAGCCAATAGCTGCCTGAGTGAAGAGATGCCTCTAGCTTCAGTGGGCTGGGAGCAAGAGGCAGAGCTGAAGTCCAAGCTTGAGGGGCTTTCACATGGCCCTAGAGCCTGGCACTTGGAACTCGAACTTCTAACCTCCCAAACTCTAAGAGAATAAACTCATGTTTGTTCAAGCCATCCCATTTGTGTTACAATCTTGTCAGAGTGGCAGTAGGTAACCAGAACACCTACTATGACTTGGAGTCATCTCTTTGTTTTTTCAGTTCTGTTAAAGTCTGATTTATGTATTTTAAGGCTCTTTCATTGGATCCACAGATATTTATTATGGTTATATCTCCTTGTTCAATCATTTAATCCTTTAATCATTGTATAACATTCTTCCTTGTTTCTTATAGTGGTTTTTGTCTTAAAGTCAGTTTTATCAGAAATTAATATTGCCACTTCTACTCTTTTTTGGTTGCCATTTGCTTGATATATCTTTTCCAACCTTTGATTTTTAGTTTATTTTTGTCTTTGTGTCTAAGGTGTGTCTCTTGCAGACAGCATATTAATGGATTATGTTTTCTTATCCAGTCTCCAACCCTCCATCTCCTGAGTGGTGGATTTAATCCATTAACATTCAGTGTAATTATCAAAAGTATGAGTTGGTTGCTGTCGTTTTGTTGTGTGCTTTTTCATGATGTCCCTTGTTTCTTTGTTCTATATAATTTTCTGTGTTGAGCTCATTTTCTTTATTTATTATGTTATTATTTCCTTTGTTGCTGTTGTTTTAGTATTTGCTAAATATTTTTGTTGTCCTTGTTTTTATTGTGATGTGAAGTTTTTTTTTTTTTCAGTTTACCCTGTGATTTATAATTTTCTTCCTAAGTTTAGAACAATCCATTCTATCTTGCAAGCCTCTTGATTTCCTCACCATTTAGAAGCTCTGTAACTACACTACTTTTTCCCTCTTTTTGGTTTGTAGTTGTTCTCATTTGCCAATTGATGTCTCTGGTTCCCTGTACACAAACGTGTAAGCTTATTTTACTTTGGATATTTCCATCACTGGGTTAGCTTCTGGGTTATGTCATCATGTGTGTTAATGGTCAGTTGTTGTTTGCTATTCTTGGTTCTCTGTGTAAAGGACTCCCTGTAGTATCTCTTGTAAGATTGGTCTGGTTTTAACAAATTCCCTTAATTTCTGCTTATCTAGAAATCTCCTAATTTTGCCATCATATTTGAGGGACAATTTTGATGCATATATAATTCTGATGAGTATATAATTCTTAGGAGCTCTGGTAGCATAGTGCCTAAGGCACTTGACTGCTCACCAGAAGGCTGGCGGTTCAAACCCACGGGCTACTCCTCGGAAGGAAGGTTGGGCAATCCTACTTCCGTAGTGATACTGCCCGGAAACCCAAGGAGGGGTCGCTATGAGTCGGGGCCGACTCGACGGCAAACAACAACAACAACAACAAATAATAATTCTTGGTTGGAAATTTTTCTCTTTCAGGGTTTTATATATACTATCTCAGTGCCTTCTCACCTGCATGGTGTCTGCTGAGAATCAGCGCTTAGTCTTATTGGTTGCCCCTTGTAGTTAACTTTTTACTTTTCCCTTGCTGCTTTCAGGATTCTCCTTTGTCTTTGATTTTGGTGAGTTTCATTCCCCCCCACACTTTCTATTTATTTATTTATTTAAAAATGCATTTTATTGAAATATAATTTATGTACAGTGAAATACACAAAATTAAAGTGACATGGGTAAATGGATTTTTTTCTTTTTTGCAGTGTTCCCTCTCTTACCCTGCCACCCCTGGCAACCAACAAAGAAAGCATCCCTCCATATCTAAACCTTTTTTTGACCCTCCACAACAATGAACTAATACTATATTTGTCCTTCTGTGATTGACTTATGTCACTCAGCATAATGTCCTCCAAGTTCATCCATAATATGTGGTGTTTTACAGACTCTACATTATTCTTTAGTGCTATATAGCATTCTATTATGTGTATGTACCATAGTTTGGTCATCCACTCTTCTGCCATAAATCTTAGAGATAAGTCCCTTGTCAGATATGTAATTTTGGGCAAATGTGAATTTGTTGTTGTCATTTTTGTTATGTGCTTTTTTGTGATATTGATTTTTGTTCCATATAATTTTTTTATGCTGAGCTCATTTTGTTTATGAATTGTGTTATCACTTCCTTCATTGCCATTTTTTTAGTATTTGCTGAACACTTATGTTGGTCCTCTTTTTTGATGTAAAGGTTTATCATTTTTCTTTGAGGTTACCCTATGATTTATAGTTTTTTTCCCAAGTTTAGAACAGTCCATTCTATCTTGTAGTTGTCTTGTCTTCCCTACCATTTAGAAGTTCTGTAATGACACAGATTTTGCCCCTCTTTTTGGTTTGTAGTTGTCCTCATTTGTCAATTGATGTCTTTGGTTCCCTGTTCATAATCTTGTAGGCTTATTTACTTTGGATATTTCCATAGCTGAGTTGGTTTCTGGGTTATATCATCATGTGTGTTAATGGTCAATTGTTGTTGGCTGTTGTTGGTTCTCTGTTCAAAGGGCTCCCTTCAGCGTCTCTTGTAAGGTTGGTCTGGTTTTAACAAATTCCTTTAATCTCTTCTTATCTGGAAATGTCCTAATTTCACCATCATATTTGAGGGACATTTT
>NW_006921734.1:3125895-3131915 GCF_000298275.1 Orycteropus afer afer
CTGAAAATTTAGTATTAATCTTCTGGATTTCTGTGTGTAGATTTTGAATCATTTCTAATTTTTCAATTATTTTGTCATTTTGTTCTTGTATTGTCTTTCAAAATTGTTTTAGGGTTTTCTCTGTGTTTTCCTTGATCTGTCTTTCAATTTGTTGAAGATACCTAAATATAATTCCTTTGAATTCCTTTTCAGGGAGTTCCAATGCTACGTCTTCCTCAGGGATGTGTTTTGGGTCTGTATCCTGGTCCCATGTTTCTCCTGCTTTATCTCACTTCTTTGTGTGAACTATGATAGTCTATTGTCTCTGAGACATTGTTACTTTGTTGTCTTTATTTTAATTGGTGATTGTATGTTGGTGTGATTCACCTAAGATTTTCATTCTTTTTTTTTTTTTTTTGGATGTATCTGAGTAAACAGGGTGCTGTGCTCCTCTGTTCTTTAGTTGGCAGCATTTATGCACTTACCACTTGTCTCCCGGTGGGTGTGATAAAGAATGAGAGTGGCTGCACAGGTCTCTGTTAACTGTTTGTAAAGAGTAGCTATGGATGAGTTAGGCTCTTATTGGTGGTCATGTTTCATTAGCCAGTTGGCACAGAAGGAAGTGGTCACTCTCACTCAGTAAGCAGAGCTGCAGGAGGTATGAGTGTGGTTGCGTCATATGGGCACAGTTACTGTTTCCCACTTAGTTAGACAAAAACAACAATAAAAAAAACACCAAAAAAAGTAAAAGCAAGAGGATAAAAAATACACAAAGCATAAACACACAGGAACAATCACCAAAAAGAGAAAAAAGAGAGAAAGAAAAAAAAAAAATAGAGGAAAGGCAATAAATGAGAGAAAATACTTAAATATTTTAAAAAGCCAAAGGAAATATGAATATGAAAAGGAAAAAAAAATGCAATCTCTATGGATGGGAGGATTAGAGGAAAGAGGTAGAGTAGGCGAACAAACCAAATAATGAAGAAAAAAGTGGGAAAAATGCAAAAGGAAAACAGGAATTGGGAGAACGACAAGAAAGAAGAAAAATGGAAACCAGGAAAAGGAAGAGAGAAAAAGCCACAACTAGAACCTGTGAAGAGAAGAAGAAAGAATAGTAATAAAAAGGATGAAAAAAAATAGTAATAATAATTTTAAAACAGACAAAAAGAAACAAACTTTAAAAAAAAAAAAGAAGAAAAGAAAATCTGGGCAGGGTAGGGCAGGGCACCCAGGCTCCATCAGAGCACATAGACCGGGATGGAATTCCTGCTGGCCCAGAAAATGGGTGGGAGTGAGCGACGGCGGCACCTCTGTTCACCAAGAGGGTGTGGGGTATAAAAGTAACAAGGGGAATGTCGCACTTTTCCAGTCTTCAGTGTCTGGAATATTCTTGTGGTCTTGCCAATTGGAGCCTATTCTTAGGTCTCTGGAATCTGAGAGGATGCTGTTTTTAAACAACCAAAATGGTCCAACTGCTTGTAAACATTCAAAATGGCTGCATCCTCAGGACAGCCAAAAGTCCAGAGCTCAGCCCGTCTCCCTCTTTGCTGCTTCCCCTTTCATTCACCAGCCACCAGTGCAGTCCTCCATGCAGCCCCTAGCTAGCAGGGCTGATCTTCAGAGTAACTCTTAGGTCCTTCCACCACTTGGCAATATCCAAGCTGTCCGAGCTGTTAGGATTGCTAACAGTCTGCAGATCCATATGTCTCCCCCTTTGGTCTTTTCATGCAGGTTCTTCTACTGGTTGGACTTTAGTCCACTTCGGTAGCCTTCCTTTCAAAGCTCAGGGCTCCAGGATTATGTTCTGAATCTGTGTTAACTTGTTCCTCTTTTCTTTGTTGAAGAGGGTTTGTGTAGTTTGTCTGCCTCTTATGCCATCTTACTGGAACCCCCAGTTACAGTCACCTTCAACATGGCGCATTCATAGATCTCTGAAGCCCTCTCTTATGTGCTTGCACTCACATAGCATTTCCAGCCATTGTCAGAACTTTGGTATTTATCATCCAATGACATTTTGTTTGCTGTTGTATTAAATGCATAGTTCTTATCTACCCCAACTGAACTTTAAGTTAATGAATGCTAGGAACTTATTGTTTAAATCTTATCTGATTTCTACATGCTATCTTATTTCGTCTTTGATCCAATTCGCACTGGACTAGATTTTGTCTAATTGATAGGAATAAAGAAAGGACTAATTATTGTTATTATCATGAAGTCCCTAAGTGGCATAAAAATTTTGCTCTTGACTACTGGTAGTGTAGTGCCTAAGGCACTTTACTGCTAACCAAAAGACTGGCAATTCAAACCCACCAACCACTCCTCGGAAGGAAGATGGGGAAATCTACTTCCATAGTGATACTGCCTAGGAAACCCAAGGAGAGTTTGCTATGAGTCGGGTTCGACTTGACAGCACATAACAACAACAACAACTACTCTAAAAGTTGGTGAGTTGAACACACCCAGAGGCACCACAGAAGAAAGACTGGCAATATACATCTGAAAAAAATCACAACCAAGAAAACCCTATGGAGAACTTCTACTCTGTGTCATATGGGGTCATCATGAGTTGGAATCTACTCAGTGGCAATGGTTTGTTTTTTTTGTTTTATTATTATGATGCCAAAATATAGATACTCATAAGCTCATTAACTTTCAATGTAAAACCAAAGTAGCATCAACATTTAAAAATGTTAGCTTTACTGAATTTTCTAAGTGTGTGCTGAGTTCCTAATTATAGCTAATGTTCACTTCCATCATCCAATTTATTTTCTGCTACAGCAAAACTAAATAAAATCTCTTGAGTGTTTGCAATTTGGGTAGCTTTTCTATTGAATTATGAAGGTCAAAGAGCTGGATTTCAAAAATATAATAAAAGCCCTCCGAAAATGGTTAACTTAACAATGCAGAAATTTATTATCTTGCATAAAAAAAAAATTCAGAGGTCGAATAGGCCCCTGGTCCAGCAGGCTGCTGGACTGCCATTCTCTTTGGAATGGATCTACCCTTAGCTGATTGTAGCACTTGCAGGTTTCACATCTATGTTAGACAGTGCCTAGGATACAAACAAGAGTTGTCTATTACTTTATTTATTAACAATTGTTTATTAGGTGCCGTTGAGTCAGTTCCAACTCATTGTCACCCTGCGTACAATAGAACAACACACTGCTTGATCCTGTACCATCCTTACAATCATTGCCATGGTTGAGCCCATTGTTAGTAGCCATTATTCGGGATGAGAGGTTCTTTTTGGTAGAGTCCCATCAGATTTGTCCTTATGTCTCACTGGTGAGGATCACACACCTGACAGTGAACCAATTACTGCAAAGTGCAATGAGTTTATCATATTTGGTTTAGGATGATCATCATTTACCCTCTGTGGCAATTAGATAGGATCTTTTCCTCCTTATTCATGTGAAGCAAAGTATGGATAGTTGAATAAAATCTAGGTGCTTTTAGGAAGCAAAAGAGGAAACATGAAATAGTAGTAGGTGACCGACAGGGTGCATCTAGAAATTTAAACTAATTTAATCTAAAGTAATTTTGTGCAAAAAAATGAAGTTTATTGTTTCTATGTATTATATATAATAGGATTGTGTATGGTAAAGTTAAGGAAAGATACAGATATTTAAAATGTCCTTAGGAGTACACTCAGATCCCTAAATGTCAATTATCACATATAATACATCCAGAAACATGTTAGAGTATTCTCTAAATAACTTAATTTTATACTCCATTCAATCTGAGACAATGGTAGGAATTTTGGGGGAAGACCTAGAGATTTCAGGTTATTATTGACTAATTTGAAAGTGACTTAGCAAGTTAATTCTCAACAGTGTCATTTGTCACTTGGAAAAATAATAGTACTTACATTAGCACACAAATTTATATTTTAGAAATTCTTGAAGAAAAGTCATTTAAAAATCACACACAAAGGATAAACGTTCTCATTATTATAGCTATAGTGTCTATATCTATAGCTGTAATTGTATCTACAGATCAATTTTATAACCACAGCAACCACCTGTGGTATTTTTAAGAGTGCATTCCAATATGTGTCTTTCCCATCTTGTCATTTTCCTCCACTATCATCTGGCGTTGGGTTTCACAGGGAAGGTAAACATTCTTAGATCCTTGAAGCTAAGCACAGGGAAGCTTGGGAAACATTCTGGGTGACAGAAAAAAGGAAGTGCAGTTATCCTTGAGAAAACACAGCCCTTTCATTAAGCAACTTTTACCCTTTGACTATGTGGCAAACATAGGATCTTTGGATCTACTTGTGAGTTCTTTTCCACTATTAACACAGGATTTTGATGTTCATTCAGATTCTTTTATATCTTTAGGTATGATAAGACCAGTGACTCTTTAAGGAAAAAATGAAGACCTTGGGATGAAAATCACTTGAGGAGCATCTATTCTTTGTATTAGAATGATTCAGCAAGTGGATCTTCACTCTCTGGGGAGACAGAGAAGATGACCATGTAGTCTTTCTGATTTTTCAGAAATCAGCAAAAAAATTGGTGGTGGGAATTATTCCAGATTTGTAAAACATGAGAAACTTTTCTTTAGAAAATTCTGCATTCACTTGTCGGGTTTGGTCTTGTTATGTGGTTTGCATAGGACTTTTTATTAATAATCAATGTGGATTTTAATAATTTTATCAATAAGCAAATGAGGAAATTCAATTTAGGCAGCTTTGATTTCTATATGTATTCACTTGCCATGATGAGGATGGTATTAGTGTGTGGTAGCTGGGGTAGTGGGATTATTTAAAATTCATATTAATAGAGTTTAGAGATTGATATTGAAGGTAACTGAGATAGGATAGGTCTAAGCATTGGGTCACCAGAAATTCCAAGGTATATCATGGTTCCCAAGTCTGAACAGCCTGAATGAGAAATATTCTGCCAAATGATGACAGGTAATGGCCGTCTAGTCCAATTGTCTCCTGTGTTAGAATTAATTGATGGTCTTGATGTAAAAATTCTTGGTGAAGGAGGAAGCCTTAATGCATGCATTAAGAGCTTGACTGGGCCAATAAATTAAAACAAGACCACAACTGTCTTGTGGTAGCAGATGGTCCTTTATCATAGTTAATGAGAAAAATTGAAGAATTATTCCAAGTATGTGGGTATTTTGTAGACTCTTCTTCTTCATTAAACCCTGGCCACCAACATTCATAAGGATCCAAGGAAGAGGCAGTATGAAAGAAAGAAGGAAACATTATGAAGAAAAATAAATGGATTCCAAAGTCAAGTACAAAATATAGGTACATAAATTTAAACAAATATATTTTATTTTAAGCTGACCTCCAAAACCTTTGAAAAAAATGTTTATAAAGAATAATTTAAGAGTTAGTATTACTTATTGAGTCCATAATGCGAAGCATAGAATTACAAGACCTGGAATACTTTCTCTCATATCACTTCCTTGATTGGATAATGACAATTCATTGAGAATTTACTGACAGTCACTAAGTCAAGTGATTGTGACACATAATTTGATTTAAGCTTTAAACAACCCTATACGGTAGATACTTCTAATTATTCTCATTTTTCATGTAGAAAAACTGAGGCTCAGACTGATTAAACACCTTGTCTAAGTTCATACAGCTAGATACATAATTTTCTCATCTGTGTCTAACTTCAAAGCCCATGCACTTAACTAGTTTGCTATATTGCTCAAGTAGTTTTAAGAAATAATAATGCTAAAATCAAGATACATGTATTTCCTCCAAACATATGAACTATTTTCTGCGACTCCTATAGAGATGTTCTAATATGCTCCTAAATTTCTACATTTACTTAGAGTTCGTATTCAAATGTAATCCAGTGGTCATGCTACTTGACAGCAATACTACAAATTAAACAGCAGTTCTAATTGGAAGGATTTTGTACTGTGCATACACATTTGCTGTGTTCTCAATGAGCTTGCACCTGCTGGCATAGACATCATTGTTGTTGTTGTTGTTATGTGCCGTCGAGTCGGCCCCGACTCATAGCGACCCCTCCTTGGGTTTCCGAGGCAGTATCACTACGGAAGTA
>NW_006921734.1:3132722-3190589 GCF_000298275.1 Orycteropus afer afer
ATAAATATTCTCAGGCCACTCAAATATGTTTTTGGTCTACACCTCTGTCTCAATCTCCTGATTTTCCACCCAACTTTAACAAAGCCTATGTCTAATTACCTTGCTTTCTCTCTTCTTCCATTGGCTGCCAAAGTCTTGAAGAGCAGTGGGAACTCACCATCTCCCTTTCTTCAGCTTCCATTCAATCCTGAGCCTCCTGCAGTCTAGTTTCTCCATCCATGCTGGGAAAATCCTCTTGTAAGGCTTCACAATTGCCACCATTCAATAGACATTTTTCAGTGTTTGTAATTTCAGGCTTCTCTGACTCAGATGGAGACCTGGTAGCACAATGGTTAAGCTTTCAGCTGCTACCTGAAAAGTCAGTGGTTAGAACTCACAAGCTGCTCCATGGGAGAAAGACAAGGCAGTCTGCTTCCCTAAAAATTTATAACCTTGCAAACTCTATGGAGCAATGCTACTCTGTCCTATTGGGTCTCTGTGTGTCAGAATCAACACGATGACAATGAGAATGGGTTCTCACACAGATGCTATTGAGCATTCCTTATATGCTCACTCCTTACTTGTAGACATGGTTAGGTTCAAAAGACCAGGTTGATATGCACAAATTGACGTTATGCAAAAATGGGTGATAACCAAATGAGATCACAAAATAGTCTATGACTACATCCTTACATATTGTCAAATTATTGCATAACTGCCAAATTTCACCTTTGCATAATTGCCAAGCCACTGAAAGGTAGAGCCTAACTAAATTGACATACAATCTTAATCATCACAGTCAGAATTTACAGTAAAAAAAATGCCTAGGGTGAGGTTAGAGTAGTGAGAGAATTACTCTCACCTCACACCTAGGGGTTTTTTTGCTGCCAGATATACATTGCTAATGCACAAAATAATTGGATAATAGATTTTTTAAAATCATTATTTTAAATACAAAATATTGGTTAACAAGAAAATTGTTAAGAGGGGAATAGGTATATATTGACATTTTATATTCACTTGCATTCAATATTCCTAGTTTTTTCTTTTTGTCCTTCTATAGTGGCTAAGACACTTGCCTGCTAACCAGACGGCTGGTGGTTCAAACCCACCAGCCACTCCTCGGAAGGAAGGTTGGGCAATCCTACTTCCGTAGTGATACTGCCTCGGAAACCCAAGGAGGGGTCGCTATGAGTCGGGGCCGACTCGACGGCACATAACAACAACAACAACAACATGTCTGACTACTTAGTTTGTGTGTTGTTGGGGTTCTCCTCCTCTTCTCACTCTTTGTGAGTGTTCTGTTTTATCTATCTTTAATCTACTTTTTTATCTATATATTCTCCCGTGTAATGTTATACATTCTCATGATTTAACTACCTAACAGACTTGATTGTAGATATTAAACTGAACAAAATTATATAATGGTGCCCCATTACTTATAGCATCATCACCACCATCAACCATACCACTCAGATTGAATCTTATTTGTGCAAAGAATATGCTTGCACAAGAAAACACATATTTTTTGACTACTATTACTTGTTGAGGAGCTCTGGTGGCATAGTGCCTTAAGGCATTTGACTGCTAGCCAGAAGGCTGGTGGTTCAAACCTACCAGACACTCCTCAGAAAGAAGATTGGGCAACCTACTTCCACTTCCATAGAATTATCTCCTCAGAAACCCAAGGAGGGGTCGCTATGAGTCGGAATCAACTCTACAGCAGTGAGTTTGGTTTGTGGTTTTATTACTTATTGAGCACTGTCAGTCTCATAGACCAATCTGTGTTATTGAAACCAAATTTAATGACCAATCTCATAGACTATCAATCTGTACATAGACCAAGAGGCAGTCATTCAAACAGAACAAGGGATGAGGCTTAATTTAAAATCAGGAAGGGCATGCATCGGGATTATATCCTCTCACCTTGTTTATTCAATCTGTATGCTGAGCAAATAATCTGAGATGCTCAATATTTTAAGAAGAATTAGGGCATCAGGATCAGAGGAAAACTCATTAACAACCTGCAATATGCAAATGATATAGCCTTGCTTGCCAAAAGCAAAGATGACTTGACTCACTTATTGATGAAGATCAAAGACTATAGCCTTCAATATGAATCACACCTCAGCATAAAGAAAACTAAAATCCTCATAAATAGACAAATGAGCAGCACAATAAATGGAGAAAAGATTGACGTTGGCAGGAATTTCATTTTGGTTGGATCCACAATCAACACCCATGGAAACAGTAGTCAAGAAATCAGATGATGTATTGCTTTGGGCAAATCTGCTGCAAAAGATTTCTTTAAAATGTTAAACACCAAAGATGTCACTTTGGAGATTAAGGTGTGCCTGCCCTAAGCCATGATATTTACAAAAGCCTCTTATGCCTGTGAAAGCTGGACAGTGAATAAAGAAGACTGATGAAGAATCCAAGTTTTTGAATTGTGTTGGCAAAGGGTACCAAAAATACCATGGACTGCCAGAAGAATGAATAAATCTGTTTTGGAAGCAATACAGCTAGAATGCTTTTTAGAAGTAAGAACGGTCAGAATTCATCTCAGGTATTTTGGTCCTGTTGTCAGAAGAGACCAGTCCCAGGAGAAGTATATCATACTTAGTAAAGTAGAGAGTCAATGAAAAGGGAAAGACCCTCAATAAGATGTACTGGCACAGTGGCTGCAATGACAGGCTCAAGCATAGCAATGATTGAGAGGGTGGTGCAGGACTGGGCAGTGGTTTGCTTTGTTGTACATAGGGTCATGATGTGCCAGAGCTGACTGGATGGTGCTTAACAACAACAACATCAATCATAAGGAGCTCTGATGGCACAGTGGTGAAAGCATTTGGCTGCCCCAAGATAGAAAGGCAGTTTCCTTCTGTAAAGATTTACAGCCTTGGAAACTCTATGGGGCAGTTCTAATCTGTCTTGTAAGGTTACTATGAGTCAGAATTAACTTGATGTCAGTAGGTTTGGTTTGGTATATCAATTTCATTAAATCTTTAAGCCCTCCAAGAATTGGTTCACCATTGTTATAAATAAGGATACTTATTTTCCAAGAGGAGATCCTGGGTGGTACAAATAGAAAAGGCTCTTGGCTACTAACTGAAAGGTTGGAGATTCTAGTCCTGCCAATCTACTTTCAAATGGGGTCGCCATGAATTGGAATTGATTTCATGACAGCTGGTGGTACTTTTAAAGACAAGTAAATTTTCCAGATGATATCATTTGTTTTGTAAAGACAAGATTGAGAATGAGGTTTTTCTGACTTTAAAATCTCTAGTTTCCATAAACAATTTTACCTACCAAGTCCCTATATTCAAGGTGCTTATGTTCTTGTTGGTCATCTGTGGGTATATAAAAGCCTGATGTTCAAATGCTTCCCTGGGGCATAAATTAACTGCTCACAGAACCCTGCATAGTCATTTCATTTCATTCCAGTCTTCCAACTTTTCTTTATATATTTTCCCCTGGGAAGTAGTTTAAAAAAAAAAAAAAAAAGACTTTTGACTGCTAACCAGAAGGCTGATGGTTCAAACCCACCAGCCACTCCTCAGAAGGAAGACTGGGCAATCGACTTCCACAGTGATACCGCCTCAGAAACCCAAGGAGGATCCCTATGAGTTGGATCTGACTCAACGTCAGAGAGTTTTTTTTGGGGGGGTTGTTGAAGGGGAGTAGTAAAGAGTTATTTCCAAACCAAAAAAAAAAAAAAAAAAACACAACAACACTGCCAATGAATCAATTCCAAGTCTTAGCAATAAGTCTTTATTGAAGTAGATTGCTTTATCTTCCTCCTGCAAGGCATCTGGTGGGTTTTGAATCTCTGACCTGGTTAGCAGCCAAATGCCTAAGCCACTACACCACCAGAACTCTTTAAACTCAAACTCACTGCCCTCGAGTTGGACCCGACTCATAGCGACCCCTCCTTGGGTTTCTGAGGTGGTACAGAAGTAGATTGCTCAACCTTCCTTCCTCCAAGTGGCTGGTGGGTTTGAACTACCAGCCTTCTGGTTAGCAGTCAAGTGCCTTAGACACTATGCTACCAGAGCTCCCACCAGAGCTCCTTGTTGTTGTTGTTATATGCCGTCAAGTAGGCCGACTCATAGCGACCCCTACTTGGGTTTCTGAGGTGGTACAGAAGTAGGATTGCCCAATCTTCCTTCCGAGGAGTGGCTGGTGGGTTTGAACCGCCAGCTTTCTGGTTAGCAGTCAAGTGCCTTAGGCACTATGCTACCAGAGCTCCTTAGTACCTGACAAATTTTGAATCAGTTTCTGTCACTGTGTATCACGAATCCTTCTCTGGCTCCTCATAACAGTATGGAGTACCTGCCTCTCAGTTCTGAACTCTTAAGATCCTTTTCTTTCAGCCTAAAATTCTGGAATGCTCCATTTTGGTGTTCCACTATTTCTTATTTTTTTTTTATTGGAGCAGACTTCTCAAAATTATAAGCTTATGGTAGTTAAAAGCTTTGGCTTTGTTGTGATGGTAGAAAAGTGCTAGCAGAAAACTATTTTTCAATAAATATAATCTTAATTTTATTGAATTTAAATTTAAATAGTTTTATGACCATTTTAAATGCTAGAAAATTGGGGGAAAGCTTGGTAATGTAAACTAATGCTGATGTGCAGCGGAAACCAACAACTGATTGATTAGACAAGTCTGTTAAAGGAAGTGTTTTGGCAGTTCTTCCTAGCTCAGTAAATAAAAAATAGCTTGTCAGATGTGTCTCCCAGGTTTTTTTTTTTTTTTTTTAATAAAATTCATGATATTCTATATGCATTTAAAAAGCAAAGAAAGAACTTTTATAGATAGCAACACCTCAAGAAAGTTAGACCTTCTTTCTCCTTCTCTCCTTCCCTTTTTCCCTTCTTCCCTTTGGTCCTTTGCTCCTTTTTTCTTTATATTCATGTGAAACAAATTTAGTACAGCAATTCAGCTGAATTGGGCAAGTTTACAATTGTTGAGCAAATAGACTGTAATATAACAAAGATATGTAATGCTGATTCAATAACAATAACAAATCGAATTTGCTGGCATTTGAGGCTATTTCCAGTTCTATGAATGTGTGGTTCTGTTAATGTAGCATTTTTAATAATCATGTGGTAAATGTTCAACAAAATCTAAACTCCCATTTGAAATTGAAGGCTCTCAGAAAGTAGCAAGCACTGCTTTTGCTACTTTGCAGCCTGCCTCCTCTTTTATATTTAACATACACCCTCCCTCTCACACACACTTCACTTCCTGCACAGAAAAATTTCTACATTGCGTCTGTGGCACTAGTACATCACTTCAAAATAATATATTTTGGTCTGAATCATTCATAAAATGATTTCAGTTCTTTACATTACATTAGAAATCTGGACAGGAGACATGATTTAAAGAAAACCTGTTTTGCTGATGTTCTCGTGTGTTGCTTTCAACTGTATTTTGTTAGCAATGAATCTCTCTGGGAAACTGACATCAAGAGATGAGAACAGAGATGCTGGAATTCCACTATGCCAGACCTGAAAACAAGGTCCTTTTGATATTCAGGATCTAAATGCTATTGACTGGGATCCAAGATATCTGCCATTATATCAAGTTGTCGCCCATAAAAAGACATGTTACCTTGTATTTCTTATTTACTTTAAGACTAAGATGAAATGCATTTAGCTTGAATGTATCAGAGTCAAAATTCAAAATCTTTAAAATGAAAAGATGGGCAGAAAAATGATAAAAGAAAGAAAAAATAAGTACCATCAGGAAAGATTTGGTTAATACAATGATCAAATTACAAATAACTTTGAAAGCTGTCTAGCCTCATCTACTTTATAAAGTACAAATTTCTTCTTTTAAACATCCATTCTCTAAATATGGCAAGAGACAGGGAGGGATCTACTTTTTTTTTTTTTTTTTTTTTAAAGTAGTCTCATTCACTAATGAATGGCAAAATTTATTAGAACTGTTGTTGTTATGTGCCTTCAAATAGGACACGACTCAAAGAGACCCCTCCCTGGATTCCTTTCAGCTGTATTTGAACAGCCAGGCTTCTGGTTAGCAGTCAAATGCTTTAGGCACTACACCATCAGAGAACTCCTTTAATATTCTATATTTTCCTAATTTTGTCTGTTGTACCTGTTGATATTTAAGAAATATATATTGGTGTGTTGTAGTGAATCACTTTGTATGGCTTTTCTAGCCATGGTCTTTGTAAATCCCACTGGGTGGGACCACGCAAATAAAGTGTGTAGAACTCTGATGTTGGGATCGGTTAGCTTTGTCACTCTGCCAGGTTTAAAATGAGTCCTTCTAGAGGCAGAGAGGAAATCTCACTGCCATGAAAGGAGAAGAGCTGGAGGTGAAGTAGAGTGTGACCTTGGACCCAAGATCCCTGCACTGGACCTCGTTGGCAGAGCTGTCCAGCAAGGAGAGACATGCTTCGCAGAGAGAGACACCGGCAGAAAGATGGGCACAGTGGAACCAAGAGGCACGAGACAGAGTGGCAGCCTTAACTGGCCCATAAAGTGGGAAGGGCAGAGGCCAGGTCGAGAGGCAAGGGCTGGAGAGGTGTGCCTGAAGGCATAGAAGAGGGGAGACATCTTGAATTATAGTTGCTGCCTAATGCATTTAACTGCTAGCCAGAAGGTTGGCAGTTCAAACCCACCAGCCACTCTGTGGAAGGAAGATTATACAATCTACTTCCATAAGGAAACCCAAAAGAAGGTCATTAAGAGTTGTAGTCAATGTGATGGCAATAAGTTTGGTTTTGGTTTACTTCCCTAATAAATCCCATAATCATGAGTATTGTCTGTGAGTTCTGTGTGGCCATTGCAATGGAGTATCATACCCAGCAGAGTAGTAGTGAGTGCCGTGGGAGGGATTTTTGGTGTCAGAATTGGTAAAAGGCTGGAGGAGGGTGGTGGCATGTCTGGCCTCATAGGAATAAGCCTTGGCCTGCTGATGGTGATATTGTCTTCCTCTTGTGAAGTTAGAGAAAGTCAGAAGATGCTGCCACCCCGTCCTTTTTGCAAGTGAAATTTCTCATTCTAATAGTCGATTTGTCAATTTTCCATTCTGATTTTAACTTTTTGCTTTATATCATGAAGCTATTTATTTTTTATACAGATATTTAAATTTGGCAAACCTTCCTAGTAAGTTAAATCTGTTGTTATAATCTAGTGGCTTGCTTTAACTCTAGCAGAGATTTTATTTATGAATCTATTTATGATATTAATATTCCTACTGAACTTATTTTTTAATAATATTTATTTATAACATTTTCTCTGTACTTAAAAAGCATTTTTATGTGCTTATGGTTGAGATATTTGTTTTGTAAATGTTATTAGTTTTGTCTTATTTTTAAATCCAATGTAAGAATCTATGTTGTTTTAACCTGTGAGCTTACATTTATTATTATTGATATATTTTTGTTTATTTCCATAAAAATAAAAGAGCTTAAAAAATTTAAAAGAGCTGTGAATCTTAAGATAGGTTGTAAATCTTTAGGATAAGTTTCATGGATTAAGGATGAGGAATACAGAGAAGCATATTGACAGCTTAAAGTTTTCTCAAGACCTCTTCAATTTACACATTTAATAAATTTACTCAATCTATTTTTAAGTTTATCTTTGTCTACCATAACAAAGTGATTAGTATTTTCAAACAATTGGTATTTCACTTGAATAATTTTCATAGTTTTTAGTCTTTGACAAAGACTGAACTATGCTTTGGAACTATTAAGGGAAAAATCCATGGTCACTGCCCTCAAATAGAAAATAAATATTTTTATTCTAATAATATCTATCTTTTAAAATATGTACAGAGAGGATATCAAACTCACTGCTGTTAAGTCAATTTTGACTCATAGTGACCCCTCCAGGTTTCTGAGGTGGTATCTCTACAGAAGTAGGTTGTCCAGTGTTTCTTCCCAAGGAATGACAGGTGAGTTTGAACCACCATCCTTCTGATTAGCAGTCAAATGCCTTAGGCACCTATGCCACCAGTGGGAAATTATTATAAACATGTTTTCATAACTTTAATTTTATACTTATTGTTTAGGATATTTTAAGCTATAGCATCTTTTATGTGACTGCTTGATTTCATCCAATTTACATACATGGTGAAATATTTCAGATGCAATTTTTAAAGAAATTCAAACATTTTTGGCAGTATAATGGCTCATGAGACTGAACATAACTGCTACTACCATCTATGCCATCACATAACTAAGAGAGTTAGGCAAAAGAGACAAGCTCAGCAAGTAATCTTAGGGGTACAGTGGAACTATGGGAACATGTGACAGAGGAAATTTACCTAGTTTTGGGCTTTATAGAAAGCTTCCTGAAAGGGCTCCTAAGTAGGCTGAGGTCTGAAGAATTGATATGAGTTAGTTTAATGAAAACTGTTGACAAAGCATTTTAGGCAAAAAAGAATAGTGCATTTGTGGTAAAAATGTCAAGTGTGGATGTCTGACCTTCCCTAATTTCATAATGGGGAAGAAGAACCAAGATCAATAGCCCAAGGTTGATTCCTATGAAGTGGAGGTCAAATATATCTTTTCTTTCCAACATTTTTACCAATTCTGACACAAGTCGTTGCTCCAACAGCACTCCTTACTTCTCTGGTAATTTGTTGCAATGGTCACACACCATTGAGTTGCAATGGACTCAGACACTATTCATTTTCATGAGGTTTCTTAGGGAATTAAAAGTTTATAATTCAGGATCCAGAACAAATCAAGATACAGTTCTTCTGTCAGGACAATCTCTTACCCATGCCCATAAACAGGCTTCTCTGGCTTCTTTGTCCCTAGGCCCCTTGGCCTGGCCTCTGCCCTGCTAGTGGAGTGTTACAGAGCTCTTTTAACTCTACCGAAAACTGCTCAGAGGCACCCCACTTAGCTAGTAAGCCTTAGTCCAAATATACTCAGCTCTCTTCCTCCAAGGGATGACAAGCCCAGCTCTACTTACAAGTGCCTAGAGGCATCTCACTCCACCAGGAAGCCTCTTGCACAAAGACGTTCAGCTCACTCTTGGTCTGTAAGACAGCGAGTCTGGATTGATCAAGTGCCCAGCAGTACCGTACTTCACAAGAAAGCTTCCTGCCCCAAACCACTCAGCTTTCTTGCTTCATGGGCTAGGAAGCCCACCTTGCTGTCTCCTGCCAGTTCCCTGGTTCTGCTACCTCTACTGCCACTGTTTCTCTGCCACTGCATTTTGGTGTCTTTTGCAATTTCTGGTGTTATAACTCTCTCTGTCACCTGGGGCTAGTAGTTTCTCAACACAGGGATCCTGGGTCCAAAGGACCTGCTCTGCTTCTGACTCTTCTTTCTTGGTGGTAGTTAGGTCCCTCTCTCTTCTTGCTTTTCTCTCTTGTAAGATGAAAGATGTGACTCAAACAAAGGTGGTTAGCTGAGTAGGGATGGTGACTTAAGTGTATCTCAAAGTAATCCTGCCTCATTAACATAACAAACTTAACCTAATCCTCATTACCATAACCTAATTTTGCCTCATGAATACACAACAGTCAGGATTTACAACTTATGCAATGGAAGATAATTACATCAGGTCACAAAATGGAGGACAACCACACAATGCTGGGAATAATGGTCTACCCAAGTTGATACATAATCCCAACCATCTCAGATTCCATATATCTTATGAGTCAGATCCAACTCGACTGCAATGAGTTTGGGTTTTTTTTTTACATAGTTGTTATGTGGAGGTCACAAAGATTATGGATAGAAGTAATTCACTGTACTGCATGTGAAAACTGGACAACGGGAAGAGCAAGGAACATATGAAGAAATTAAAACAGAGTCTAATGTGATTGAGGCAGATAGAATGAAGAGGAAATGGGCATAAGACTGGAGAAGTAGACAAGACTGAAATCAGGCAGGGCCAATGGAGAAACCCTGAGGATTTTAAATAGAAATCATCTCCATTTGTAGCTTGTTGTTGTAAGGTGCCATTGAGTCATCTCCAGCTCACAGTGACCCTATGCACAGCAGAACAAAACACTACCTGGTCCTGTGCCAGCCTCACAATCCTTGCTATACCATTTGTAGGGGCCTACTTATTTTCCTAAGGCATTGACTGCTAACCAGATGGTTGGCGGTTCAAACCCACCAGCCAGTCCTCGGAAGGAAGGTTGGGCAATCTACTTTCGTAGTGATACTGCCTCAGAAACCCAAGGAGGGGTCGCTATGAGTCAGGTCTGACTCCATGGCACATAACAACAACAACAACAACTTATTTTCCAGACCTGATGCAAATGTAAAGATAAAGAGCTCTGTGGTGGATGTATCTTTTCTGACCCAGCTAGAAATAGAAACAGGCTAAGGGAGGAGCAGTTCACTGAATCATACACAGTGTGTAATAGTTAATAGTTATGCCTTCCTCATTGGACACTTAGGTTTTCATTTCTTTGAAAGGCATAAATAAAACGACTCTACTATACAAATTTTACTATCTGGCTATATAAATCCTTCCCTACTGGAAACATGCTTTCTCATTCTGTGAGACGTTTGGCTTAATGAGCTGCTATTCTTCCAACAGCTCTTGTTTCTCAGCAATTATTTCACTCTACAATTGGCTTTTAAAGTTCAATATTTCTCATTTCCACAGCATGTGTTTGAGAAGGATAAAACACTCTCACATTACATTTTGTAGCAACATTGTACCAGTCAGCAATCTTGGTCAGCACATATGTTAGGTACTTGCTTGACAGCAGGGCACAGCATTGTCATATACTGAACTGTCATTTACTTTGCATTGCCAATGAGTGAGAAAACATAAAACCAAAACCAAACTCACTGTCTTGGAGTCGGTGCTGACTCATAGCAACTGCTCCTTGGGTTTCTCAGGTAATATCTCTATGGAACTAGATTGCCCAATCTTCCTTCAGAGGAGTGGCTGGTGGGTTTGAACCGCCAGCCTCTGGTTAGCAGTCTACTAGTCTAGTTAGTGTCTTAGGCACTATGCCACCAGAGCTCATAAGAATGCATACTCTATTAAAATAAAAGCAAAGAGATTTATTGAAGCTTCAAAAACAATTTGAACTGGGGACACATCTGACCTCACGAAGCAAAATCAAACACTCCAAAATGGTGGAGTAAGAGGAAGAAATGCTTATGAGGTAAAATAAACAACTAAAGACACAGCATTCCAAAGGGAAGTTGCAAGACCGGAGAAGCCAGGGGTGAAACTACTTAAAGCAGAGGCTTTACAATGATTGCTTGGAAACATTAATGTGGGCTACTTGGATTGGTTAGTTTAAACATGTGACTAAGTGAAATTTTACAGTGTGGTCACAAGGCAAATATCTTAAAATATTTCCTGAGGGCTGTTGAGGGGATTTCCAATAGGGTCATATGTCAAGATCCTCCCTTAAGAATACTCTTTTCATATTTTTAGTTTAACCACAGATAGACACTTCTTTTGTTTTGTACTTCAGTCCAAGAGTTTGTCAAGTGCAGAAGAAATCTTTTTTTTTTTTTATGTTATTAAGTCTATTTAATTGTTTTATGCTTGCGAGGGAAATAAGCAAAAGCAAAGATGGGATCGGGGCTCAGACCTGGGATGATCATTCTGATATGAGTGAAGGGCTTCAACTTTGCAACTCTAGCACAGCATGCATTTCTCAATATATATTTCTCAATACGTGCTTTCTCCTTGCTGATGTGCCTACTAGAATGCAAATTTTATTAATTACTGAAGATATTTTCCATGTTGGAATAACCATGCAAATCAAGAAACTGATTTTGATATACAAGTTTCCACTCATATGTGAATAGAGAAAGTTGCAATTTTATCTTAATTTGGAAATATACTTATTGTTGTTGTTAAGTGCCATTGAGTCAGCTTCAACACATAGTGGTCCTAGAAACCACAGAACATAACACTGAACAGTCCTGCTCCATCCTCACAATACTTGCTTTGTTTGAGCCTATTGTTGCAGTCACTGTATCGATCCATCTTGTTAAAAGTTAAAAGTTTGACAACTTTAGTTGTCAAAGTGATATCTTTGTTCTTTAACACTTTGAAAGGTCTTTTGCAGCATATTTGCCTAGAGCAATACAATGTCTGACTTTTTGACTGCTGCTTCCACAGATGTTGATTATGGATCCAAGTAAAATGAAATCCCTGACAACTTCAATCTTTTCTCTATTTATTGTGATGTTGCATATTTGTCCAATTATGAGGATTTTTGTTTTCTTTATATTGAGATGTAATTCACACTGAAGACTGTAGTCTTAGATGTTCGTTAGTATGTGTTTCACTTTGTAAAAGTGGAGAAGACTTAAATCATTTACTGAAGAACAAGCAAGGTTGTATCATTTGCATATCGCAGGTTGTTACTTCCTCCAATCCCGATGCCACATTCTTCTTCAGATAGTCCGGTTTCTTAGATTATTTGCTCAGCATACAGATTGAATAAGTATAGTGAAAGGATATAACCCTGATGTACACCCTTCCTGATTTTTAACTGTGCAGTATCCTTTTGTTCTGTTCAAACACAGTCTCTTGGTCTATGTATAGGTTCCTCATAAGCATAATTAAGTGTTCTGGAATTTCCTTGCTATGTTATCCATAATTTGCTGTGATCCACACATTAAAAAAAAAAAAAAGTTATGACACTTTGTATACTCAACAAAACACAGGTGAACATCTTTCCAGTATTCTTTGCTTTCGGCCAAGATCCATATCTTAGCAATGATATCTCTCGTTCCACTTCCTCTTCTGAATCCAATTTGCATTTCTGGAAGTTTCCTGTCAATATACTGATGAACCATTTTTGAATTATCTTCAGCAAAATTTTACTTGTGTGTGATATTAATGATAACTTCTACATTCTGTTGGATCACTTTTCTTTGGAATGGGCACAAAAATTGATTTCTTCCAGCCAGTTGACCAGGTGGCTGTTTTCTAAATTTCTTGGTGTAAATGAGTAAGCATCTCCAGTACTGCATCTGTTTGTTGAAACATCTCTATGAGTATTCTGTCAATTCCTAGAATCTTTTTTTTTTTTTTTCCAATTCCTTCAGTGCAGGTTGCACTTCTTCCTTCAGTACCGTTGGTTCTTGATCATATGCTACTTCCTGAAACAGCTAAATGTTGACCAATTCTTTTTGGTACAATGCCTCTGTGTATTCCTTCTATGCTCTTTTGATGCTTCCTGAATCATTCAATATTTTGCCCATAGAATCCTTCAATATTGTAACTTGAGGCTTGATTTTTTTCTTCAGTTCTTTCAGCTTGACAAATGCTGAGCATGTTCTTCTGTTTTGGTTTTCTAACTTCAAGTGTTTGCATATTTCATTATAATACTTTACTTTGTCTTCTCCAGCCACCATTTGAAATCTCCTGTTCAGCTCATTTTTTTTTTTCATAATTTCTTCCATTTGCTTTAGATACTCTCCTACCAGAGCAAGTTTCAGTCTCTTCTTACATTCATTGTGGTCTTTTCTTTCTTTTCTGCCTTGTTCATGACCTTTTTCTTTCTTCACATATGATGTTCTTGATGTTGTTAGACAACCCATGTAGTCTTTGGTCATTGGTGTTCAATGTGTCAAATCTATTATTCTGACAGTCTCTAAATTCAGGAGGGATATAGTCACAGTCATATTTTGGTACTTGTAGGATTGTTTCAATTTTCTTCAACTTTAACTTGAACTTGTATATGAACAATTAATTCTGTGTTTCGCAGTCAGCTCCTGGCCTTGTTCTGATTGATAATATTGAGCTTCTGCATTGCTTCTTACCATAAACATAGTCTATTTGGTTCCTGTGTATTCCATTTAGTGAGGTCCACATATTTAGGTGCCATTTATATTGTAGAAGAAAGCCACTACAATATGACAGACTACCAGAGGAGTCGTGAGTATATATGCTAGCATTGAAGAAATCACTGAATTGGTTGTGAGGAGAACTGGATAATGTTCCTTAACTATCCACAGTTTGTTGTTGTTGTTGTTAGGTACTGTCAAGTCAGCTCCAACTCACAGTGACACTATGTACAACAGAACGAAACACTGCCTGCTCCTGTGCCAGCCTCACAATCTTGATATATCTGAGCCCATTGTTGCAGCCACTGAGTCAGTCTATCTTGTTGAGAGCCTTCCCCTTTTTTGCTGGCCCTCCACTTTACCAAGCATGATATTCTTCTCCAGGGAATGGTCTCTTCTGATAACATTACCAAAGTAGGTGAGACTAAGCCTGGCCATTCTTGCTTCCAAGGAACATTCCAGCTGTCCTCCTTCTGGGATAGATTTGTTAGTTCTTCTGGCAGTCCATGGTACTTTTAGTATTCTTCACCAATACCATAACTCAAAAGCATCAACTCTTCTTCAGTCGTACTTATTCATTGTCCAGCTTTCACATGCATATTTAGTGATTGAAAATACCATGGCTTGTGTTAGGTGCACCTTAATCTTCAAAGAGACATCTTTGCTCTTCAGTACTTGAAAGAGGTCTTTTGCAGCAGAGTTGCCCAGTGCAATATGACAGTTTCTTGACTGGCATTTCCACTGGTGTTGATGGTGAAACCAAGTAATATGAAATCTTGGACTTCAATCTCGTCTCCATTTATCATGATGCTGTTTATTGGTCCAGTAGTGAGGATTTTTGTTTTCTTTACATTGCTGTGTAATACTGCAGACTGTAATCTTTAATCTTCATCAGGAAGTTCTTCATAGAGCTCTGATAGCATAGTGCCTAAGTCACTTGACTGTTAACCAGAAGGATGATAGTTCAAACCCACCAGCCACTCCTCGGAAGGAAGGTTGGGCAATCTACTTCCGTAGTGATACCACCTTGGAAACCCAAGGAGGGGTCGCTATGGGTTGGGGCCAACTCGACAGCACATAACAACAACAACAAGTAAGTTCTTCAAGTCATCTTCACTTTCTGGAAGCAAAATTGTGTCTTCTGCATATCGCAGGTTGTTAACAAGTCGTCTTTCAATCCTGATGCTGCGTTCTTCTTCATATAGTCCAGCTTCTTGGATCATTTGCTCAACATACAGATTGAATAAGTATGGTGAAAGAATACAGCCTTGACACACTCCCTTCCTGATTTTAAACCATGCAGTATCTCCTTCTTCTATTCCAACTACACCTTCCTGGTCTATGTATAAGTTCCTTATGAGCACAATGTAGTGTACTGGAATCATGTTATCCATAATCAGTTATGATCCACACAGTCTAATGCTTTTGCACAGTCAATGCAACACAAGTAAACATCTTTCTGGTATTCTTTGCTTTCAGCCAAGATCCATCTGACTTCAGCAATGATATCTCTCATTCCACATCCTCTTCTGAATTCAACTTGCATTTCTGGAACTTTTCTGTCAATATATTGCTTCAAACATTTTTGAATTATCTTCAGCAAGATTTTACTTGTGTGTGATACTAGTAATATTGTTTGATAATTTCCACATTCTGTAAGATCACCTTTCTTTGGAATGGTACAAATATGGATCTCTTCCAGTTGTTGGGCATGTAGCTATCTTTCAAATATCTTGGCATAGATAAGTAAGGGCCTCCAGAGAAGCTTCAGTTTCTTCCTTTAATACCATTGGTTCTTGATCATATGCTACCTCTTGAAATGGATGAACATTGACCAATTCTTTTTGGTACAGTGACTCTGTGTTTTCCTTCCATTGTCTTTTGATGTTTCCTGTATTATTAAATATTTTGCCCATCAATATTGCAACTCAAGGCTTGAACTTTTTCTTTAGTTCTTTCAGTTTGAGAAATGCTGAGCATGTTTTTTCCTTTTGGTTTTCTAATTCCAGGTCTTTGCACATTTCATTACAATAATTGACTTTGTCTTCTTGAACTGTTCTTTGGGATCTTCTGTTCAGCTCTTTTATCTTGTCATTTCTTCCATTTTCTTTAGCTACTCTCCATTCTTGAACAAGTTTCAGAGGCTCTTCTGACACCCATTTTTGTCTTTTCTTCCTTTCCTGTCTTTTTAATGATCTTTTGCTTTCTTCATGGATAATGATCTTGATATCATCCCAAAATTCATCTGTTTTTCAGTTATTGGTGTTCAATGCATGAAATCTATTCTTTAGACGGTCTCTAAATTCAGGTGGGATGTAATCAAGGTCATGTTTTGGCTCTCGTGGACTTATTTTAATTGTCTTCAATTTCAACTTGTACTTGCATATGAGCAGTTGATGGTCTGTTCCACAGTCAATTCCTGGCCTTGTTTTGGCTGAACATATTGAGCTAATTCCTGTGTGTTCCATCTGGCGAAGTCCATGTGTATAGATGCCATTTATGTTGTTGAAAAAAGGTATTTGAAATGAATTAGTCATTGGTCTTGCAAAATTCTATCATCCGATCTCTGGCATCATTTCTATCACCATGGCCTTATTTTCCTATTACTCGTGATTCTTTTTTGTTCCAAATTTGCATTCCAATCACCAGTAATAATCCACACATTTTTTTTTTTTTTACATGTTTGGTCAATTTCAGACTGCAGAAGTTGGTAAAAATCATCAATTTCCTCATCTTTGGCTTTGATGGTTGGTATGTGAATTTGAATAATACTGGTATTAACTGCTCTTCTTCATAGGCATATCGATATTATTCTATCAGTGACAGCATTGTACTTCAGGATAGATCTTGAAACATTCTTTGTGATGACGAATGCCATACCGTTCCTCTTTATTTGTCATTCCTGGCATAGTAGGTCATATGGTTGTCTGATTCTAAATGGCTCAAATCAGTCCATTTCAGCTCAATAATGCCTAAAATATTGATCTTTACATATTCCATCTCATTTTTGACAATTTCCAACTTTCCTAAAGTCATACTGCGTACATTCCATGTTCTGATTATTAATGGATACTTGCTGCCTGTATCTTTCCATTTTGCGTTGGGCCACATCAGCAAATGGAGGTCTTGAAAGCTTTACTCTATCCACATCAAGGTCGACTCTGCTTTGAGGAGGCAGATTTTCTCCAATTGTGTTTTGAATGCCTAATGACCTGAGGGCTTATCTCCTGGCACTATGTCAGACAGTGTTTCAAGACTCTTCATAAAGTTTTCCAGTAATATATCAGATAGTGTCTCACTGCTATTCATAAGCTTTTCACTGGCCAATTCTTTGAGAGGTGGATGGCCCTTTCCTTCTTACAAGTCTGTTTTAGTCTGGAAGCTCTGCTGAAACCTGTCCACCATAGGTGACCCTGCTGATATTTGAAACACTATTGGCATAGCCTCCAGCCTCACAGCAACACACAACCCACCACAGTACAATAAACTGAGATGAACACCCACAGTTTAGATTCGGATAAATTGCTTATACTTTTTGGGCATCATTTTCCCAATCTATAAAATTAGAATTTTGAATTTGTTGCTGGAATTAAAAGTCCCTGATTCTATGTATATGTTAAACACAGTCTAATGCTTTTGCATAGTCAATGCAACACAAGTAAACATCTTTCTGGTATTCTTTGCTTTTCAGCCAAGATCCATCTGACTTCAGCAATGATATCCCTCATTCCACATCCTCTTCTGAATTCAGCTTTCATTTCTGGAACTTTTCTGTCAATATACTGCTTCAAACATTTTTGAATTTGAATTTCCAATATACTTAAAATGAATGTTGTAAATAAAGTACACCCCACATTGTTGTTGTTATTTGCCACTGGGTCAATTTCAATGTTTACAGAGTAGAACTACTCTGTAGCATTTACAGGGCTGAGGCATTTAGGAAGCCAGACCTTATTTATAAGGCTTTAATGAGTGGGTTTGAACACATTCCATATTAAAGTTGTATAATTAATAGTATTAAATCATTTCAATTGAGAAGCATTTTCTAAAATCAAAGAAGAAAAGACAGACTTTGTCTATTAATGTATGCCAATAATAATTCATATATTTTTATGAATATAATAAAGATAATAAGTATTTATATAGCACTAACCATGTTCCAAGCATAGTTATAAATGCTTTCCATACATTAACTCTTTAATTCCTCACAACATCTTCATAGAGAAGATAATGATTTTAGTCTTATGTAATAATGAGGGAACTGAGACAGATTAAAATCAGGATCATGAACATAAATACTTGGGCTTCTGAGTATACACTTAACCACTATCCTATTTTATATTGGTGCAAAATTTACTAGTAAAGTAGCAGAAGAGAGTAGCTTGTATTTGACCAAGAACCAATCTAAGAGTTACAAAATTTAGGCTATAGTGTATAGAATATCTTGGAGAAGTCATGACATCTTTTAGAACCTTTTAGCTATCTCAAAAGTAACATTTAGGGATTGCAATAGTTCATTCATTTTTATTCTTTCTTTATTGAATGAGTGATTCTCTAATGGTTGGGTCAAGTTTCTTTAATAAAGACTGTAATGAAATAATTAAGATTGATCAACTCATTGGAATAAAAATAAGTAAGTGTATAAAATGACCTTATTTCTTACTTTTAAAATTTTAAGTTCTGTAATCTAAGATCATCTGCTATATCACTAAACCTATTATCAAAAATTTATTATTTTAATTTAATATAATATTAGTTGTGTCATACATACAAAGAACATAAAACTTTCACTTACTGGTATGTTTAACAATATGAAATGCAACTGAACTTTTAAGACCTCATCTAGCAGTTTGGTGGCTAATCTTCAAACATGACTTCCTAATGACTCATAAAGGTGATTCCCAAATTACATATCTAAGTACATTTTTAGTTTTACTCACTCTTAATTCTAGGCTGATCCTGTGATTGAATTTTAGGCAATCAAATGCAGTCCAAGTGAAGAAGAATGACTTTAGAGGTTAGGAACAGAGTCCCCAAATTTGGCCTTGGCTGCCTCTTCTAACACTCACTCTCAGAGCCTTGAGCCACTATGGAAAGAGCCCAACCACTGTACTGGAGAGACCAGGAAGAGAAACTGAGTGAAAGGAAGGGGAGGCCTGAAAGCCTGGGTGTTTCCATCAAGATCCTGGGCATGTGAGTGAAGCCTTCTTGGACCTTCCAGACAAGCTACTAACTAAATGCTATGGAAGGACCCTGTTTGACACCTGGTGGAACAGAGTAATCAGTTACCTGAGTCCCCCCCAAAATTGTGAGATAATGTAATAATACAGTTGCTGTTTTAAACCTCTAAGTTTCAAGTACTTTGCTCCACAGCAGTAGTTAACTAAAAAGCTCTAAAAGTAAGTGATTTAATACATTATGGAGTCACCCTTTTATTAGTAGATTGCATTTCTATTTGTTTAATGATGGCCCCTCTTCAAAATGACAGTGCTATTAAAGTTCAGAATAAGTATAATGGAATGCCAGCCATGAGGTTGGAGTCAGAAGTAATTCAACCACATGTAGTAATCTATGATTTTAAGAAAGTCACACTTTTAGTGTCATCTGCAAAATGACAATATTACCTGTCTCATAGAGAAGCATTAAATATAATATTAAACATGTGAGAGATTATTATTATTAGTAGTACTTTCATTTCTAAATTCACAATGACAATCTTTCCTACAGGAATCCAATAATTCATATGACCTGAATTTCTCATTTCAGAAAAATAATCTATGAGCAACTAATTTATACTAAGCTATGACCTATTTTAGGAAATTTTGCTTTTTTACAAGATCATCTGGAAAATATTATTTTAAAGAATTATCAATATCAGTGAACTGTAGTGGTATTTTTTGAAAATGAATTCCAGGTATTCTTCACTCAATTCAAATCACAATTGGGGAGGGAAAGGAAAGGATTGATTTTGGGCTAGCTGGGGGTCACACACTGATGTGAGTAAGGGAAGGGATGATATAGAAAGCATCTGTGACCACAATGATAGCATTATGAAAAGGGAGAACACCGAATTGTGCACATAAGATATAGATGACAGACACTAATACCAACCAGTATAACCACAATACTGCATTACCATTAACACCAAACACCAGGCTACAGATAAACACATAAACAACTGAGAAGATCAGATGAGGGTCAGTGAACAGGATTATACTCTAGGCCAAGGATAGATTTAGCTGAGGCTAATCTTGCACACATACCAGTGATACAAAATACCTATAATCCTTACAGAAACAACAGAAAACAGACATAGAGTAATCCCTCACAGACCACCAGACACTGTGGGAGAGAGATCCAATGGATCTACAGACTCAGGACCATAGTACCAGGGGACATCAGACTCAATTGGCACAACAAAACACATAAAAGTCTTATTCTTCATCCTACATTGGTGAGTAGTGACTGAGGTCTTAAAAACTTTCATACAGTCATCTAAGATAGAGCTAATGGTCTCCTATCATGGGAAGCAAAAAAGAGTGCAAAAAACCAAGGGCATTTGGAAGCAATCAACCCTAGGACATGATGGCCCTCAAGACCAGAAGAACTAGATGGTGCCTGGCTACCAATGCCAACTACTCAAGAAAGGATCAAAATTGGAGATCCAGGATAGAGTGGGAGGAAAAATGTGGAACAAAATCCAAAAACACAGCAATGACCAGAGTTACTGGTCAGACAGTCTGGCGAGACTCCCAATACTATTATGGCCCTGGGATATATTTTGGGCCTGGAATAAAACTCACTCCCAGTGGCTGGCTCTCAGCCCAATAGTAAAACAAGATGTATGCACAGACCACTCAACCCAGGGTGATGCACCCACATACTCTATGAAAATGCATCCCTTGGAGCAAGCAACCATGGGGCACAAGAGGGGCAACATTCAGAGGAAGGAAATGCAGTGCACACAGGAGTGCATTAACTATGAGGGGCACGGGGTAGGTGGGTTACTGGGCAGGGAAGGGAGGAGACTGGGTTAGGGTTGGGAATGATAAAGGGGGAGTGAAAAACAAAATTCAAATCACAATTTTTGTATGGGTCACTTATGCATACAAAATATGTAAATGTGTAAAGCAATCTAAAAATGGTATATATTGAGGTTTTTGATCAAACCACAGTTTTTGGAGCAATATTTCAGAGCTAAGTTTTCAGGGGCGAAACAATCTCTCTTTTAAATATAATTGCTGCATTATAATAAAACATGTCCATTTGGAAAGTTGGAACAGACGAGGGGACAGATTAATTCCAAACAAAAAAAAATCCAATTTGTCACTAATTGTAAAAACAATTGACAGAAAGATTGTACATGCTGCTGCTCTCTGTAAACAGTGAAATTAACATGACTGTGACAACAAAACAGTAAAAAAGTAGTAGCTCTAATTAGCACGTTGACTCCTATGCATTATGGAAAACACAGAATAAGAGAATGCTTTAATAAAGTGTATTCTACTTCACTCTTATTTGAAATTATCATACTCTATTCATGGATCTAATAGCTCCATTGACACTGTCACATTAATTTATGAGAAAGAAATAAAATATATATACTGGATTGACAGCATGTCACTGGACTTTGAAAACATACTCTTCTTGGCTGCTGAGAACCATACAGGTAGATTTCTGATTTTATTTATGAACTTCTGCACAGACAGAAATTCCACAATAGGTCTCAACAGCCAATTATGGAGTTAGTCATGTTGAAGTTCTACCATCAGAAATTTCTTGGACTTTAACTGATGTACCTTTCTTTTCTTTCTTTTTTTTTTTTTTGTACTTTAAGGATGGAAAAAATTAAATTTAATATACAAAATTGCCAGAAAATATAACGTCTCCATCTTAAGTCTTCTATTTATTAGGTGAAACTTACCAATTTCATTTAATTCATTCATTCAACAAATGTATTTTGAATTGAATGATGTGTCAGGCACTGTTCTAAGTGCTTGTGGGTACAGAGGTGAGGAGGCAAAGTATTTTCTATGTCCTTAATGGAACTTACGTTCCTATAAATGACACGAAGAGACACATCATGCACAATTATAGGCAAAGACTTTCAGATGGAGTGAATTTTGAATTTAAAATCTCTAAATTGGAAACTGTTCACATATTAGAGGAGAACAAGAAGACCAGTGTGTGGACAGAACAGAATCTGTTGGGGGCATCAGGGATGAGGTCAGAGAGATGGACAGAGGCTAAGACATGTATGCTGCCCCATTCTGGTGGATTTGGCTTAATCACTATAGTTGATTAACAACCAGGATAAGGGCATTTTTTATTATAAGCTTGCCAAATATTAACATTGTACAAGATAGGAAAGATTTCTTATATCCGGAAGGATAAAATAAGATTGTACAAGATAGGAAAGATTTCTTATACCCTGAAGTATAAAATACGAAAATTTTCCTATGACCAAATCCTACTCGCGTTTCTAACTAACTTTATACCATGCTAACATTTTAATCTTTTCACTAAATGGATTGTTGTTGTTGTTATGTGCTGTCAAGTCGGACCCGACTCATAGCCACCCCTTCTTGGGTTTCTGAGGCAGTATCACTATGGAAGTAGATTGCCCCATCTTCCTTCCAAGGAGTGGCTGGTGGGTTTGAATCGCCAGCCTACTGGTTAGCAGTTAAGTGCCTTAGGCACTAGGCTACCAGAGCTCCTAAACGGATTGAGACATGTTATTGTAATTTTAGTCAACTCTAAAATTTGGTGGATTGATGAATAAGAAATGAGGAATAGATAAATTTCTTCCTATAGTTTGAAATAATAATCTAAATCTAGCAAGATAAAATATAGCAGGAATGAATGAAACCATAGTTATCTTTACACTTTTAAGTATCAGATGAGGAAGTCCTGAAATATTCAATAAATAACTAGGAAGTTGCTAATACTTTTGGATTATTAAGGAATAATATGATCTTGAATACTTAAAGAATGTCACAGAAATCTAGTTGCAGTACATTATGTTTTACTATGACTTTAAGTCTCAATATTTGTTTCTAATTTTGTTATCCTATACATTTCTTTATGCCATTGCCAAATATTTTATGTTATATTGTACCCTGAGGCAGGAGCTCTGGTAGCATAGTGTCTAAGGCACTTGACTGCTAACCAGAAGGCTAGCACTTCAAACCCACCAGCCACTTCTTGGAAGGAAGATTGGGCAATCTACTTCCATAGTGATACTGCCTTGGAAACCCAAGGAGGGGTCGCTATGAGTCAGGTCTGACTCAACGGCACATAACAACAACAACAACAACATTGTACCCTGGTCCTATTTTGGTCTACTTTCAGACTAAATAATGCATGCGTTTTGGAAAAGATAGAGAGATTGAAATGATTTTTCGGATAACCCTGCCTTTCAACCTCAAAGAAATTTAAAATGAACTCTTCTTAAGTGAACTCTTGTCAAATGAACACTCTTAACTGTAGCTATTTGTAACACTCTTAACTGTAGTCTTTTTTAAGGTGAATGTAAAGATGCAAGGGACATAGATACCATTATTGACTGTTATCATAGCATAAATTCTAATATTTCACAATAACAGCTTATGCCTTTTTATAATTCAGAGACATTTTCTTTCTCTGATAGTCCACCCTAGAAGGAGGACTTTAAAGGTGCCACCCGTCAAGTCTCAGAGTAAATTGACAGGGCAGGAGGCACAAAAAGATGACAGAACAAGAATGAAGCTTTTTGATAAACTCTTAGGGCAGAACCAAGGTAGTAAATTAGGCTTGGGTGACAATGGATATTATTATGTTTCTGGAGTAATATAATTCCAAATTTTTTCTCAGGTATAAGTTCAATATCAGCAAGCTAAAACATCACAAGGTGCTCCAATAAGACTGCAATATTCCATGAAAAGGTAATCAAAAGGTATTCAGAATTCTGTAAGTTTTGGGGACATTGAAAAATAATAGACAATTTGTTCTTAGCCCCTGGGATTTACACTGCTAACACTGTTTTAGTACCTGAGATGTGAAGTCAGCAAAGGTGTCACTGTCTTCCAAACCAAAAACCAAACTACTCCCTTCATGTTGATTCTGACTCGCACTGACCTTACAGGATAGAATAAAACTACCCCATAGGGCTTTGAAGGTTGTAAATCTTTCCAGAAACAGATTGCCTTGTCTGGGATGGCTGGTGGTTTTGAACTGCTGACCTTTTGGTTAGCAGCCAAATGTCTTAATCACTGTGCCACCGGAGTGCGTTGTCACTGTTTTAGAAGTCTGAAATAGTAGCAGATGATGAGAACAAGCAGCAGAAAAAAGGATCCAACACCAAAGCCAAACCATAAGAATTATAACATAACGCATGGACACAAGTACCCAGTCTTAGGCACAGGTGCCTCTTATTTCAACAAGCATGAATAATTGAAAACTATGACCTTGAAGAAGTCATTGGTCAGCATCAGCTTTTCTCAAAATCAGAGGGAGCAGATAAAAACCCTGAGGCCCTGTGATGAGTTCTGGGGTCTGTTGTCCCTGGTTGGTCTGATAAGAGATTGATTCATAAACACACACATACACACACACAGACAAGCATAGGCCCTCTGGTGGCAGTGTTTAAGGCATTTGACTGCTAACCAGAAGGCTGGCAATTCAAACCCACTAGCCACTCCTGGGAAGGAAGATTGGGCAATCTATTTCCGTAGAGATACCGCCTCGGAAACCCAATGAGGGGTCGCTATGAGGCAGATTCCACTCAACGGCAGTGAGTTAGGTTATACATATACATATATATATATAGACACACACACACATTTGGGAGCTCTGATGGTGTAGTGCTTAAGGCATTTGACTGCTAATCAGAAGGCTGGTGGTTCAAACCCACCAGCCACTCTTCAGAAGGAAGATTGGGCAATCTATTTCCATAGAGATACTGCCTCAGAAACCCAAGGAGGGGTCTCTATGAGTTGGATCCAACTTCATGGCAGTGAGGTTTATATATATATACAGAGAGAGAGTGAGAGAGCTCTGGTGGCACAGTGCCTAAGGCATTTGACTGCTAACCAGTTCAAATCAAACCCACCAGCTGTTCCACAGAAGGAAGATGAGGTAATCTACTAGTATAAAGATTTACCCCCGTAGAAACACAAGGGGGGGTTGTTATGGGATGGAATCAACTCGATGGCAGTGGCTTTGGTTATATATGTTGTTGTTGTTGTTGTTTTGCCATCAAATAGATATAGATATAGTTGTATATAAAACAACAGCAACATATATATAGATATATATTATATACATTCCAGATTCTTGATATTTTCATTTTTTTCATTCTGCTTCTTAAAATGATTTCACCTCCACACCATTCACCACCAAGTCCTTCTATGAGCTTCCCATCTTATATAGACTGTATCTCAAAATCCAAATTCCCTTTGTCCTGTTAGTTCAATTGTATTAACATCTCTGTTGCCACTAGGATGTGAGCTCTATGAAACAACATACTGAGTGTTAGTCATCTTTTTTTATTGGAGTGAAGGAGCCCTTGTGGAACAGCAGTTAAGTGCTCAGTTACTAGCTGAATTGTTGGCAGTTCTAATGCTTTGTGGGAGAAGGAAGTGGGAGTCTGCTTCCATAAAGATTACAGTCTTGGAGACCAGTGCACTATTCTGTCCCATGAAGTCACTATGAGTTGGATTTGACTTGATGGCAATGGAATTTTTGGTTATTTATTTGAGTGCTTGACCCATAGTGAATAACTATTGTAAAATCTGTACTCTAGGATTAAATTCCATCATTTAGTACCTGTGTAAACTAGGGTGTGGGAAGTTGCTAATCTTTTTGTGCCTTAGTTTCCTCATTTAAAAATGAGATTAGTAAGCATCCCTTTTTATGGGATTAATGTGAAAATTAAATGAAATACTATGAAACATGCAAGGAGCTGAGAAATTGGTACGTAGAAAGCACACAATAAATGTTTGCAGTGATGCTGGTGATAATGATGTCTGCCATTTGAATAAGTTAGCCTTACACTTTTTGTTTGTTTGTTTGTTTTTAGTTTAGAGAGAAAAGGAAATGAAACTAATATGTTTTGAGTCCCATTACATTCACAATATTATCTCACTTAACCCACACAACCCATTTTAATAAGGAAGCTGTGGGAAAATCACTCCTCCAGTTCACAGTTTGGAAGTGTGTATACATTAGCTGTCAGACATTTTATTTATGACTCTAACATTTTTCCCACTCGGGCAGATGAGTATTCAGTTCCTTAAAGAACTGAATGGAAAACATTCCTCCCTGCAGATGATAGACTTGCTAAAAGTATTTTAGAAATAACTTGTAGATAAACTCTAGCCATGGACAATAGAAATATTTTAGAAACAACTTGTAAATGAACTCTGACCCAAGGACATAAGGGAACAAAAGTTAATTGCTGACCCTCTACCCTCTACCCAAGAATATGTACAACCTCCTCTCCTGAAACCTACAAAAACTGTATTTTGATGGCATCTTGAGGAGTTAAGATCTGGGTACTAACTACCCCTAACTCCTTGCACTACTGCTTTGCAATAAATAATTTTCTCTCCTCTCAATCTCGATGTGCAAACTGTTTTGGCTTGACTGTGCACTGGGCAGGGACCCACATTTGGTCTGGTAACAACATCCTTCTCCAGGGAATGGTCCCCTCTGACAACATGACCAAAGTAGGTGAGATGAACTCTGTCCACTCTCACCTCCAAGGAGCATTCCAGCTGCACTTCCTCCAGGACAGATTTGTTAGATCTTTTAGCAGTCCATGGTACTCTCAGCGTTCTTCTGCAGCACCACAACTCAAAAGCATCAACCTTTCTTTGGTCTTCTTTATTCATTGTCCAGCTCTCACATGCATATGAGACAATTGAAACTACCATGGCTTGTGTCAGGTGCACCTTAGTTCTCAAGGAAATACCTTTGCTCTTCAGCACTTGAAAGAGGTCCCTTGCAACCGATTTGCCCAGTGCTGTACATAATCTGACGTCCTGACTGCTGCTTCCATTGACATTGATTGTAGAACCAAGGAACATGAAGTCTTTGACAACTTCAATCTTTTCTCCATTTATCATGAAGCTGCCTATAGGTCCAGTTGTGAGGATTTTGTTTTCTTTATAGTGAGGTGTAATCCATACTGCAGACTGTATTCTTTAATTTTTATCAGTAAGTGCATGAGCACAATTAAGTGTTCTAAAATTCTCATTCTTTGCAATGTTATCTATAATTTTTCATTATTTCTCACACAGTCAAATGCCTTTGCATAGTCAATAAAACACAGGTAAACATCTTTGTGGTATTCTTTGCATTCATCTAAGATCTTTTTGACATAAACAATGATATGCATCAAGTTGTTGTTGTTGTTATGTGCCATCGAGTCAGCCCCGACTCATAGAGACCCCTCCTTGGGTTTCCGAGGCAGTATCACTACGGAAGTAGGATTGCCCAACCTTCCTTCCGAGGAGTGACTGATGGGTTTGAACCACCAGCCTTCTGGTTAGCAGTCAAGTGCTTTAGCCATTATGTAACCAGAGCTCCTTAAGTAGTAATTACTCCTTCTGTTACAATGTAGTCACAAGATACTGTGGAAAGAGCACACACTTAAAATTAGACAGACTTTATTCCCAATCCTAAATTTTACCACTTATTATTTTGAAGAAATTATAAAATTTCTCTGACTTCAGTACTTTTATCCATAGAATTGGATTACTATCTATTTTATCATAGAATTTAATAGAATCACATTGTGAAATTGCTACCACATTGTCTGGTCTCTTACTCAGTAAGTACAGTTAATTGCTTAATATGGACCTTCTAGTCATTATCCCACCAGCCACTCCTCGGAAGGAAGATGGGGCAATCTACTTCCATAGTGATACTGCCTTAGAAACCCAAGGAGGGGTTGTGCTATGAGTCGGGTCCGACTGGACAGCATATAACAACAGCCTTTATCCACCATTTTGTGATATTGTAGATCCTAGTCTTTATGCCTGTTTAGGTTGAGATGTATCTTGCTTCCTGCCTTGCTGGAGGGTGTGACTCTAGTCACCACCCTTGTTTTCCCTGAGGGTATGTATGTGAATGCTCTGGGAACGTTCTCTTTCTTGCTCTGGTTGGTTTGTCATCATCTCACCTCTGGACTTGAGATAGCAGCTGGTCATCTGACCTGCCAATTTGGGGTCAAACCCATCAGCCACTCCTCAGAAGGAAGACTGGGCAATCTACTTCCTTAGAGATACTGACTCGGAAACCCAAGGATGGGTCGCTATGAATCAGATCACTGGATGGCAGTAAGTTTGTTTGTTTTTATGTTTAACCTCCCAGCCTTCACCACCATGTGAGCTCTTTCCTTGGCAGTTTGTGAGTTCTGTGAGACATTACAGAAAAATATGGAACCCTAAGATGGGAGATAGTGTATTAAGAAGAGAGCAGCAGTTGATGTTAGAGATGATGGAGTGGTACAGCAGTTTGCACAGTTGGGACAAAATTGACTCAACAGCTGGGAGTTGGGGGTTCTTTTTGGTAATAATATCTAGCCTTGTGCTGATCCTTTTAAAATAAATCATTAGAGCACCACCCAGCTTCTGCTTCTTGCTGATAGGCTACTAACCTGTACACAGATCAAAGCCTGTAACTAGGAATATTTGCCTGTGGTTAGTGAAGATGGAAGGTGCTAGCAGGTCCCTAGCATATTCTATTAGGACTTTTTGATTCAGGTTGCTACCATAGCCCTTTGTGTAAGAGGTTCTTAATGAATATGGAAGGACTCCAAAACTTGAAGTGTTTGACACAACTAAAATGGTTTACCAAGTCTGACTTGAATTCCATTTTGTTTTAGGCTCTACTTCTTTTTCTGGAGAGGGTGACCCATGATTACTGATGAGTAAACAAAAGAACAGCTTGTCTTCAGGAAGAAGGTGGTTGAAAGTAGATTAACTAGTGTGCAGAAAGATGCTTACACAAAGAACTTGTCTAGGCATGTCCCTAATAATTTACTAAAAATTGCCAATCAGAAGAACTTACATTAACTACCAGTCAGAATATTCTTTACTGTTAATTTCTGAGTCCAGTCTATATCTTCACTAAATAGCCAGCTCTTGGATTCATGCATGGTCTCCACATGCAGAAAGTCTATGATTCTCCATTCAAATGTTCTTATGTTTTCTGTAAGTCCTTTTTGCTTTATTTTAGAGTCAGAAAGTCTTTTCCTCTTAGACACTACAAAGCAGTGCACAAATTATAATTGGATGGCTGGATAAATTTTCTGAAAACAAATAGTTTTCTCAAAACAAACAATTAAATAAATACCTTTTGGCCTGCATGTTCCAAAACTCAAACTAATCAAGTTGATTCTGACTCATAGAGATCCCCACTGGGTTTCCAATGTGGTAAATCTTTATGCCTTCTGTAGAGTGGCTGGTAGGTTTGAACTGCCAAACTTCTGATAAGCAGTCAAATGCCTTAGGCACTGTGCCACCAGAGCTACTGTTCTAAAGTGAGGGAGGTAATAGCCACATAGAAGCAGCAGTAGCACAATGGTTAAATGTTCGCCTGCTAACCAAAAGGCTGGCAGTTTGAATTCACCAGCTGCTCCTGGGAGAAGGATGTGGCTGTCTGCTTCTGTAAAGATTAACAGCCTCAGAAACCATGTGAGGCTGTTTTAGTGTGTCCTGTAGTCTCTATGAGTTGGAATTGACTCCACAGCAACAGGTTTAGTGTAATAGCCACATGTTTTTGAGTATGAAACATAGAACTGAGGATGTGGGCACAATATTTTTAAACTTTTTAGTGAAACATATATTTAGAAAATAGATAAGTTTTAAGTGCATATATTTATGAACTTTGTCAAAGTAAATAACATCCTGTAGCCAGCATCCAGTGGTAGAACTCCCACCTTTCCTGCAGGAGCCATGGCTTTGATCCCTGCCAATGCACCTCATGTGGAGCTATCACCTGTCTGTCAGGGTAGACTTGCATTATTGTTGTGTTGCTGAAAAGGCTACAGTTGAGTTTTCAGACTAAGACAGACTAGGAAGAAAGGCCTATGATCTACCACTGAAAATCAGCCAATGAAATCCCTATGTATCATAATGGTTCAATTCTATTGTGCATGATGTCATGTGAGTATGGGTCGTTATAAGTAACAACCTATGAAAAAACAAACCTAGACATGTGTCAGAGTTGAACTGGGCTCCACAGTGTTTTCAATGGTTGATTTTTGGGAAGTAAAAATCAGGCTTTTCTTCCGCCTGAGTAGACTTGAACCTCCAACTTTTCAGTGAGCAGTCAAGTCCATTGACCATATGCACACCTCAAGTACTTTGCCAACACCTTGTTGTTGTTGTTGTTACGTGCCGTCAATTCAGACCGACCCCTCCTTGGGTTTCCGAGGCGGTATTACTACGGAAGTAGATTGCCCAACCTTTCTTCCGAGGAGTGGCTGGTGGCTTTGAACTGCCATCCTTCTGGTTAGCAATCAAGTGCCTTAGGCACTACGCTACCAGAGCTCCAACACCTTAGCCCTATATAAAACCATTAAGACTTAGCTATAGACAGAGGAAAGTGGAGATGGAAATTAACTGACAGTATGTTTCCTCCACCTAACAGAATAAACCCTCAACATGGAAAGGAAATTTAGAAAACTACATTTAAGTATGGGGATAAGATTACACAGGTTATGAATAATGTAATCTTTTTTCAAAGAAGTTTTGTCTTTATTTTAATGAGTTTTTTTTTTTAAATTTGAGTTTCATTGATTTTATATGATTTCTTTGCTTCTTTCACAAATTGGGATCTATATATTAGCTTGAATCACATTCGAAGGCCAGGGAAGTTATAAACAGTACTGAAAAGAAAACAGCTGCTAATTTTCAATGTCTTTTTCAAATAAGAATCTTATGATTACATGTCACCACATTTCAAATGGGACAAAATCAGAATTTCCTCATTCTGAAGCAAGCCATTACACATACATTTGACCTTTAGATGGAGTGTATCTTTTAGGAGAATGCTAGAAGAAAAATAGTAATCAGACACCTACACAGGCATTTTAACCCAGCTTCTCAGGAGTATGCATATCTGACACAATCTATACTTTGCATTCACAGAACTGATTTTAGATAAATAAAGTTTTTCAGTGACTATCAGTAAAATAATTTAGGAAATGGCAAAATCCTGCTTCTAGTTTGACATTTAGACTTCTTTTGATTGAATAGTTTTAGATTTCTACCAAACCAATGCCAGATTAAAATGCAAACCATGTTCTCTGACTTGCCCTAGCTGTCTTTTCATTTCTTATAAGTTTGTATCATTCTCCATTTTCTTACAGTGATTAATGAATGGAAGAATTAGAAAACAGCTAAATCAGTTAATTACCTAATGTTCTAAATTGAAATTAATTTTTAAATTATAGTTTTTTTTTCTTTTAAGGAAAGAGTACTAACCATGCAAATTTTTCCATTCGGAAGACTTTATAGAGATGCCATATTACATTTAATACAGCTTTATGAAAATAATTTTAAAGCCAATTTTTTTCACCATATTTTATTCAAGGATGGAAAACAGTGTTACAGAGAAACTGTTTATGTATTTACCCTTATTCTGTGATACATTCAGTTTATAGCTACCTAAAAAAAATAATCTATGAGACTGAAACATTTAAAAAGTATCCCAAAGTAAAATTTCTAACATGTAATATCATATGACACCTTGTTGTACACTGTCAAGTCAAATCTGACTCATAGTGACCCATATGATAGAGGAGAATTTTCTCTATGATAGAATAGAAAATCATAGGATTTTCTAGGCTGTAACCTTTACAGGATCAGATCACCAGGTATTTGTCTCACAAGCATCTGTATGGGTTTGAACTGCCAACCTCTTGGTTAGCAGTTGAATTGTTGTGCTATCAGAGCTCCTTATATGATACTTTAGGTATAGGTAAATTTAGGAGTAAAAAGGCTTCTTCAGTCTTTTGAAAGATATAATAATTTGTTTTTCCTGAAGTGATGAATGCTTTTTTAACAATATTATAAAACATTTAAAAAGTGAAAATGTTTAGAAAGTAATATCATAACTGTCTACTTCCCCTTGAATCAGCTCCAGCTCTGTGATTGCTTTGGTGGACATGATGCTATGTCAATTCTGGGCAAAATCCTTAACTGTCTGGTAGCTTCTGCTTTTTGCCTCTTGGAAGCCAGCCACCACATAAGAAGTCTTAAAACAGTAAGACTACCAAGTTGTAAGAAGCCTAAGCCCTATGGAGAGACCTTGGTACATGAGCCACAGTGTGAAGAAAAAGAGACATCAAGGAATAACCAGGAACCAAACTCTAAAGTCCTTAACCAAGTTTCCATCCTCTGCAACCCTATAAAATCTAAGCATAAACCATTCAAATGAAACAAATCAGTCCACAGAACATCATTGATAATAAATTGTTGTGTCAAGTCATTAAGTTTTAGAGTTGTTTGTTATATGGCAGTCTATAACTGAAAGGAGAATATGAGATCTTGCCCTTTTTTCATATATTTATTTGTATTTAAAATGATAGTATATTCTCCTTTTTTTGACATTAACCTAAATTACATCACCTTTGCATATTCTTTTGGAATTTCTTTTCTCTGAATTTAAATGTGTTTATCATTTGCATTATTATTTATTACTTTTATTATTAAGTATTACTAATACTCTGGTAGCGTAGTGCCTAAGGCACTTGACTGCTAACCAGAAGGCTGGCGGATCAAACCCACCAGCCACTCCTCGGCAGGAAGATGGGGCAATCTACTGCCTCAGAACCCCAAGGAAGGGTCGCTATGAGTTGGGTCCATCTCGATGGCACATAACAATAACAAATTAAGTATTATGCCTATTAAAAATATATATATGGTTAAAATGATAATGAAAACATGAACACACTTGCACCTGCCATCCAGATGCAGGAATAGTATATGCCCTTTGAAGTGGCTCTTTGTACTCCTTGCTTCTCCTGTTTGTCACCATCTCTGCCCTCCATAAGAGCCCTGTGACAGTGGTTAAAGCATTTGGCTGCTAACCAAAGGATTTGGTGGTTTGAACTCACCAGTGGCTCTGCGGGAGAAAGATGAGGCAATCTGCTCACATATAGACTTGGAAACCCTAGAATATAGTTCTACTCTATCCTATAGGGTCACTATGGGTTGGAATTGCCTCAGTGGCGGTAGGTTTTGTTCTCTCCTCCATAGGTACCCATGATTAATATTTTTGTTTGTTACTATCTGGCTCTTCTTTAATTTCACTATCTGTGTTTGTATTCTTAAGTGTGTTTACTTTTGTCTTTTTTTGTGTGATTTTTAAAGACAAAATCAAACTATGTATATTTTTAGGTAACTAGTTTTTCCCTCCTAATATTTGTGAAATGTTAAAAAGCAGAAATATCATTTTGAGGATGAAAATACACCTGACCCATGCCATGGCCTATTCAATTGCCTTACATGCATGCGAAAGTTGGACAGTAAATAAGAAAGACTACAGAAAAATCGATATCTTTGAATTATGGTGTTGTCAAAGAATATTGAATATATTATGGACTTCCACAAGAACAAACAAATCTGTCTTGGAAGAAGTACAGCCAGAATGTTCCTTAGAAGCCAGGATGACAAGATGTCATTTTACGTACTTTGGACATGTTACCAGGAGAGACTAATTCTTGGAGAAGGACATCATGCTTGATAAAGTAGAGGGTCAGCAAAAAAGAGAAAGACTTTTAACAGGACATATTTACACAGTGGCTTAAACAATGGGGTCAAACATAGCAACTAATGTGAGGGTGGTGCAGGACCAGGCATTGATTCATTCTCTTGTACTTTGGATTGCTGAGTTGGAACTGGCTTGACGGTATCCAACAACATCAACAACAACAAACAACTAAATAGGTTTATATCTAACAAATACGAAGGGCCCATGAAAATGAAAAAAAAAAAGTCTCTTTCAACTTTCAGTGAATTTGTGTGGAAAAGAAGGCTATCAGGAGTTAGATCTGAATGATCTAAGTTAATCTTGAGGTAGGCAGTGACAGTGGTAAAATTCTTGCAAATATGGATTTAGTTTTACTTGCCTACAGAATACTGAATACTAGCACACTACTAATTTGAGTTTTGTAACATAAACGTACCTTATCTTATTTAGCAAAACTGAATTAGTGAGATATTTTAAACCTAGAAAAGTATCACCAAGTATGAAGTTTCTGGTGAAGCAGTTTTTTGACTACATGAATTTTAAGCCAGAGTAAAAAACAAAATGGCTTCATAATATTTATCAGAATTATTCCTTCATTATAGTGTAATGGGGAGTTCTGGTGGTGTAGTGCCTAAGGTATTTGACTGCTAAGCAAAAGGCTGGCATTTCAAACCCACCAGCCACTGCTTAGAAGGAAGATTGGGTAATCTGCTTCCGTAGTGATACTGCCTCGGAAACCCAAGGAGGGGTTGCTATTAGTTGGAAACCACTTGAGGGCAGTGAGTTTTGTTTTTTTTTTTTGCTTATAGTGTAATGTAAAGGGATATTTTATTAAAATATAGTTCTCTACTGGAAAAGTATATGAGAAAAATATTCTGTTATCTTACTGCCTCCTGGCTCTATTTGTCTCTATGAAATATACTATATATAAGTAACAAAGTATTATAGAAAACAATAGCATATATTTTTAATTTTGATTTTTTTTCTTTAGGAAATTTTTGTTTTGATAATTCACTATACTACTTTATTCATATGTTCTTTTTGTGATTGCACTACCTTCTGTTTTATTTTAACTCTAAATACAAGTAAGGTGTTTAATTAAGATGTTTCAGAAACTTCAAAGAAATCACTCATACAAATTGGCTGGTGTTATGGTAAATTTTATTTATTTTAGGTTCTTTCCTTTTTTCTCCACACATACACACCATACATATTTTTCTATGTAGATAGATAAATCTTGACATATGAATACACACATAATTTTTTTTTTTTTTTTTTTTTTAAAGCCAAACCAAACTCACTGCCGTGGAGTTGGTCCCAACTCATAGCAACCCCTCCTTGGGTTTCCAAGGTGGTATCGCTATGGAAGTAGATTGCCCAATCTTCCTTCCAAGGAGTGGCTGGCGGTTTTGAACCATCAGCATTCTGGTTAGTAGTCAAATGCTTTCCATTTAAAATCATATGAACACATTCTCTCTAACATTAAATATTAAAAATGATATATTTAATATTCCTCTTAGGATCTCTGGTGATGCAGTGGTTAAGGCATTTAGCTACTACCCAAAAGGTCAGTGGTTCCAACCCACCAGCTACTCTGTGGAAGAAAGATGAGACAGTCTGCTTCAGTAAAGATTTATAGCCTCATAATGGTGGCACACCACGAAAAATGTCATCAGCGTTCCTGAGTTGTAAATGTGTAAGTTGTTATGTTGGCAAATGTCTTGTATATGTTTTCACCACAATAAAAGAAAAAAAAAAAAAAAAGATTTACAGCATTGGAAACTCAGTGGGGGTTTGTATGAATTGGAATTGGTTTGTGGCAGTGAGTTTGAGTTTGCCGTATTCCTCTGAATTTGTGCAATCAAGATTTCTAAACATTCCCCAAAGGTTGAATTTCTAGAATATTTTCGTCATGTATTATAATACTTTTATTCCTCATGAGTCCTTATTGACTCTTCTCACAAATGGAAATTTCTGTATCAGTATCTATGAACATTATATAAGTATTGATAATATCTGATATTGATTATACTCCTGTGAGCAATGTATGAGACTATCATTTTTATCTATTTGCAATGTTTGGTGTCTTTAAAATGTTTCCTAATGTAAATGGTGAAAATACTATATATTTTTAAATGTATAAATCTGGTTTTACCAATGAGAATGAATATTTTTCTACTTTCTCAATTAATTATATTTATGTTTTTGTGAAATTAATTAATTGTTATTGTACATTTACATATGAAAATCTTAAAATTTCTTTTAGCCATTTTTATATTCTCTTGGATCTAACACTCTCTGGTTTGAGACTATTTATAATCTCTCTCTGTTGGCTTTCTTATTTGTAAAAAAGGGGAGAGGATAATAATAAAAATACCATCTATGGCAAGCAGTTTTTTGTAGGGTTGAGTTAATTCAAATTTAACAATTATACTGTCATGAAGAATTTATCCTTATTATTTATGCTGCTTTTTTGAAATGTTTACTAGTTTTGTTTTATTTTGCTCTTGTCAGTAATATGTTGTAAGAATTTTTATAGGCATGTAGTATCTTTTAGTATTGGGTAAGGATAGTTATTTTGAGTCATTTTTGAAATGTCTGAATTCATCTTTTTTTTGTTAAATATTTTGATTACACAATATTAAGTTTCACTGATTATGACTCATAACGACCCCTCCTTGGGTTTTCGAGGCAGTATCTCTATGGAACTAGATTGCCCAGTTTTCCTTCTGAGGAGTGGGTGGTGGGTTTGAACCACCAGCCTTCTGGTTAGCAGACAAATGCCTTAGGCACTACGCCACCATAGCTCCCTGGTATTAGTTAACACTACATAAATGTTGATAAATATTTATTTAATAAATTAGATATTTACTCAAAGAATTATTGTCTAAGAGAGCAAATGTGTCAAGGATTTATTACACATAGATCACATTAAGCCTCAAAGGAGAGGAAAATCAGTCACTAAGGACAGAATATTAGAGCACAGGATCATAGGTAATTAATTCTTCTGGTCTTACTGCCTATCTTTTTTAGTGTCACAACTACTCCTTTTGCTAAAAAGTACTGCCATCAATAGGCAAAGCTAATTCTTCCATCTATCCATCCATCCATCCTTCATCTTTCTCTCTCCATCATCTCATCTCCCCCAATGTGTCATATGTAATCTATCTGTAGTATTATTAAAGCCTAATTTTAAGCTGATATAATCAGTGTTTCCTATTTTTCTCAATTTGAGCCAATCAGAAATTTTGTTCCAGGATTTAGAATTGGGAATTTAGATTTTTAGCCTTGGCTCTGAAGAGAGGGAAAGTCAGAAAGGATTAGGTAGGCACTGAGAGCTAATACCTCTAAGTCAACTACAGAAAAGATAAAGAGGATAACTTTCTGTTAATGGCCACATAGAATTCTCTGAGATCTTAAATAAAAGGACTGAAGTGAATTCCTAGTGGTAGACAATAGAGAAAAAGCAGTTTTTCAACTACAAGTAATTTCAATGTGAAGAAAAAAGTAGTTCTATAGTTTCAATAATAAATCACTTCATGATAAGAAAAATGTGACTTTTTGTGAAATAAATAAATAAAATTATGAATATAATTATATTTATGAGACTAAAGATTCCTAAGCGCCACTTCTTATGACTCCCTCTCTCCATATATGGTTGTTGTTGTTGTTGTTGTTATGTGCCGTTGACTTGGCCCTGACTCATAGCGACCCTTCCTTGGGTTTCCAAGGCAGTATCACTACAAAAGTAAGATTGCCCAATCGGTTATTAATTAATCCATAGCACAGGCTTAGAAATGAATGTTGCCATGTGTAATATAATAATTTGGAAGATAACTGCCAATCACTATTGAAATGTGAATCTCTTTGGGGAAATAACTCAAATATATTTTTTAACACAATTTTAGAATAACAGAATAGGAAAGTGATCATAATAGCAAATAATATACTATCTTTCTATTACATCCTTTTTGTTCTTAATGGCTTGTAAATGCATTAAACATTGACACTTTTTATGCAACTCTAATTTGGTAATTACTGACAAAATTATGGTTATAGTTGTTATAGAGATATGATAAGAATTAAAGAAAATAAGAATGGTACATAGCTTCTGTTTGGGATGATGAAAACCTTTTGGAAATAGTGATGGTTTGACAAAATTGTGAGTGTACCTAATGCCACTGAATTCTATATTTAAAAATGGTAAATTTTGTTATGTATATTTTTTTCAAAAAAGTAAATGTTTGAGCATTGCTAAAAACAGCACTAGTAATACATGTTTTCCCTTTTGCTACATATTTCATGCGTTTTTGAATCCACATCAAATATCACAATATGTTGCTCCTCAATAATTAACATCTTAGGCAAAGCATATTTTCAGTCATTTTTTATCATTTTTATGATTCAAGACAATTTAAAGAATTTATTTTTAAGAAAATATTTTTCTCATTTTATAATAACCTTATTCTCTCAGAACACTTTAATTGGTACAATTTGATTCACAGCTGCTTTTGAACATTCATAAAGTTATTTACAATCTACCTTTGAAAACACAGCTTATATTTGCATATTTCTTATCGAATTTTATCCTGGATATATATTTTTTTTCTTTCCTTGGTGCTCTGATAATAAATTTTCTTCAAATTTCTGAATATTGTATTGATTTCTACAAAAGAGACCCGGTTGGTAAAATGCTGTTTAAATTGCCTTCTGTTTAGGAGTATTTGGGTAAAATTAACTCAGGTTCCTTTTTTATTTATTCAGGTTTAGGTCTTTTCAGTTGATATTATGTAAGCCACTATCAAAAATGAAAAGTTATTTTTTCCATCTTTTCTTTTTTCTCCCTGTGTTTCTTTGTGGGTTTTCCTCACCTTGTGCTTTAAATGGTGATGTTCTTCAGGGATATTTTCTGGACCTTTTCCTATGTAATATTAAACACATGGCTTGTTGTTGTTGTTGTTAAGTGTCGTCGAGTCGTTTCCGACTCATAGCGACCCATGCACAGCAGAACGAAACACTGCCCGATCTCGAGCCAGCCCCACAATCCCTGCTATACTTGAGCCCATCATCGCAGCCACGGTGTCAATCCATCTCGTTGAAGGCCTCCCCCTCTTTCGTCGACCCTCCACCCTACTAAGCATGACATCCTTCTCCAGGGAATGGTCCCTTCTTACAACATGATCAAAATAGGTGAGACAAGTCTGGCCATTCTTGCTTCCAAGGAGCATTCTGGCTGCACTTCCTCCAGGATAGATCTGTTAGTTCTTTTAGTAGTCCATGGTACTTTCAGCATTCTTTGCCAGCACCACAACTCAAAAGCATCAACTCTTCTTCAGTCTTCCTTATTCATTGTCCAGCTCTCACATGCATACGAGGCTTACACTACTATATATTTGTGAATTGATATTATCTAAGTCTGAATTTTTGCCTGAATGTCTTTCAAAAATAATGACCTATATCCCAACTCACTCCGAAACACTATTGCTTAGATGTTCTACTGGCAATTCAAATTATACCTGTTTCCAACCGTCATCACACCTCCTCCTCAGGAGATCACCCTTGGACACACATAAAAGGAAAGTGTGCCCAGACCCCGTGCTTTATTTAGATCACTACTTTCTGTCTGCCTCCTGGATAACCCCTTCTCACAGGAGAAGTTGTCACATGAACTTATAAATAGTATATAGATTTCATTTGTACTATCGTCCCATGTTTTGTTGAAATTTGTCTAAATGTGTGAGTATATGAATGGGAGTTAGTGTACTTTTTCTCTGACACCTGATGAGGCTCCAACAAAGATTCCATAAATCTAAATTAGTTATATACTCTGGACTTTAGTCACATAAGTGAAACTACAACCTGTCTTCCAAACATATGCCATGCCTTAAAATATAGTCGAGGCTGGCACAGGATCAGGCAGTGTTTCCTTCTGTTATACATAGGGTCGCTTTGAGTTGGAACCAACTCGATGGCACCTAACACAGCAATAACAAAAACAAACTTTTGGGATGATACATTTTTTTTACAAATTGCAGTATCAGACATATTTGCACTTTTTATTTTAGTGACTGACAGTTCAAAATATATTACAGATTTTGTTAAATCTCAAAATTATTTCTTTTTAATTAACAGAAATATAAAATCTCCCTCTCATGAAAGAAGAATAATTACTCCTTTGAAATAAATTTTCCTTGAGCTTATTGCTTATAAGGTCAGAACAATTGTTCTATATTTTATATTTCGATTAATATATTCAGCTATGACATCCTGAATACTTTAGAAAAAAAATGCAATTTGTTAACTTTTCAGTTAATCAATGGCCAACACTGAAGTATACTCCTATACTTATTTATGTCTTACTTATACTTGCTGAAGAATATCCCCTCAAAAAGACATAATATTCATATAACGGTTCTTAAGTTTCTTATAAGATCCATACCTGTGAATAGAGGTGCCAAAACTTTAACTTCTCTGTAGAATCAATTCTTCAAGTAGTTTACCTTATGATTTAGAGAAAAAGGAAATGTTAGAGTAAGAATGAAAACCAAGATTATTATTATTATAATTGATGAAGAAGCTCATCAATAGTGAAGTGGCCCAATGAAGTGAAGTGACTTGCTCAGAACCACGTGAGTGGTCAGTGACATACCATGATTGCCATCCAGATCTGTATTTCACATTCCAGTGATATTTTCATGGCATCGGGCGTAAGGGGTACTGCCCGGTGTAGACTAAGCAGAATGGTGACTTATGAGGCAACTTCTGCAAACCTACTCCTCATTAAGTGAATTTGATTACAAAAATAGAATTACTATTAGCCTCACCTTTATCTGGGATCTGTAAAGATTTACTGCCTCAGAAACCCAGTGGGGGTTGCTATGACTTGAAGGCAGTGGGTTTTGGTTTTTGGTTTATCTGGGATAAAATATTTATTTGGCCAAATTCATTACTTCAAAATCTTATTTAAACATATATTTTTAACCCTCAAGAGATCTATATCTTTTAAATTTACCTAAATGAAAAAAAATAATTAAGAGGAACAGATCATCTGAAATGGTAAAGTCCATTTGGGGAGCCTAATTTTAGATGTAAGAAGATATTTGGGTACATGTTTCAGCTATATATTTTTCCATTCTTTTTGTCTGTGCCTAAGCGTATTGCAAGAAATACAGTCTACATACTTACTTCAGTTGAAAATATTTCATTTCAGCATTTCTTCCCCTTAACAAATATGGGAGCTTGAATGAATTTCAAAAGCTTAGAAATAAAGGAATGGTTTTCCAGAATTTAAATTAATAATTGTCCACATAATTTCACTAGTTTGGGGTTGAAATTTTGTTAAGTAGCATTTCTGTTAACTGCAACAATGGGAGGTAACTCTCTCTGGATTTATTTTTGATGACAGAACCAATGATTGGCTGCCAAGATGATTTATGTTTCTCTTTTTAAAGTGAAAAAGAAAATGACAGAAATGCTTTCTAATACCAAGCTTAGTTTTCCTGACTTAAGAAACAGTTATTATTTTGCTTTTCTCAGGGGAAAAAAAAAATTGATGATTTAAACTTTAAATTTTATACTGAATATGTTAGGAATAAGAAGCTCTGGTAGTATGGTGCCTAAGGCGTTTGACTGCTGACCAGAAGGCTTTAATCCCACCAGCCACTCCTCAGAAGGAAGATTGAGCCATTTACTTCCGTAGTGATACTGTCTTGGAAATCCAAGGAGGGGTCGCTACGAGTTAGGTCCAACTCAACAGCACATAACAACAGCAATGTTAGCAATAAAGTATATCACTAGATAAATTTGGAAATAGATGAATATTGAGTTTGTCATCTCATACCACAGTGAATTTTTATTTTTATTGATGGTCGTATACAGAAAAAGATCCAAAGAACTGAATATTAAGTAAGTAGAAATGAATATTTACCATATCCCTTGTTGTGGGAAGATTTACTAGTCTTAAAAGTAGCCACCATAATCATAAAGCAATATATCAATACAATAACTACATAAAGCTTATAATTTTACATGTCAGAAAAAAAAAAGAATGGAATTTAAATTTCAAGATAATAAAACAGATTTGATAAAAATAGCATTATTTATGGAACAAAATACAGATAACCTAAATTTTTAATTACCTAGGAATTATTGAATAAATTATTTTTATTTAATGAATTTTAGCTGTCACCTAAATGTTATACTTGAAACCTTTGTATTGCCGTTCACAGTGCTAACAAGGTAATATTAAATGGAAAATGAATAATAAAATTTCTATATATATGATAATTCCAACTAGTAAATACTATGGAAGCAAAACAATAATATATTTAAAACGAACCTTAGAAAAAAATTGAAGGAAACCTGTAAGAATGCTACTTATGAATATTCATGGAAATAAGAATCAGCATATTTTTATTTCTTATTTTTCTATATGCTGGTAAATGAACATGTATTTCTTTTGTAGTTGAAAAATAATTAAAATATTAAAAGATAAATATGTAGAAATTTTAATTAAATGTGGTAAGGAGGTCTGGTGGCGTTGTGCCTAAGGCATTTGACTGCTAACCAGAAGGGTAGTGGTTCAAACCCACTAGCCACATTGTGGAAGGAAGATTGGGTAATCTACTTCCATAGAGATACTGCCTTGGAAGCCCAAGGAATCAGAACCAACTCAAGGGCAGTGAGTTTGGTTTTGAGTTATAGTGATGACATTTATCTCTCCACTTCACAAAAATCTATTAAAATTATTGGTAGGTTTTTTTTTTTTTTTTAAACATGTCTACAAATTATTCATTATTCCTCCCACTGAGAGAAATGAGAGGTATGATGCCTATGTCTCTTCTTCTCAGTCTGTTTGATCTTACTGACTGGATGGTAACTAAGAGAAAGTAACGGTAGTGATGCTGAAGCTCAGTCATATGAGGGAATACAGATGCTTTCTGCTGCTGAAGCTGCATATTGGACTCATGGGGATCATTATACTATCATTTAAGTATTACTTTGCCTTTTTACAAAATAAACAAATGTGCATGCAAAACAAAACTATAATGTACAGATTATATGTGTTATTATAATGCAAACAGCTTTGCTACTACTTCTTTAGGTGGAGAACTAGAAAGTCGATAGCCACCACAGCTCGTTTTCTATCATCCTCCAACAGTGACTAATTAGATTATATTTTTACTATCATTATTAACTATGTTTATCATTGTATTTCATATGTTTCAATTAATTGTAATTATTATTATTTTTGCAGCTCAAATAGTCCCATCTTTGATAAGCAGAAGCCTCTTTAGATTAACTGCTAAATTATTTTAACATTAATCTGGTAATGGTTGACAGCTTCCACTTTTTTGGCATGACCAGATGTTACCAGCCCATCCTGAACATTTTCTGTCCCTGACTTAGAAGAAATCCTAAGTGCACTGTCTCAATTTCAACCCACTTTCCCCCTCTATAATAATCACTCTCTGATGTATAGACACCACCTCCTTGAATTTCTTTGTTTTATCACCCAAGTGACACTTGTCTTTAGATACTTGTCCATTATATATACTTTTGGTGCAGTTCAACATGCTCTTCTGCAGTCTATACCCAAAAGCAAACAAACAAAAAACCCAAACCAAACCCACGGCTATTGAGTCATTCCAACTCATTGTGACCATATAGGACAGAGTAGAATGGCTCCACAGTGTTCCCAAGGCTATATATTTTAAAGAAGCAGACTGATAGATCTTTCTCCTGAGAAGTGGCTGGTAGGTTCTAATTGCTGAACTTTTGGTTAGCAGCCAAGCTATCAACTGCTGCACCAGCTGGATACAGTGTCTTGATAGGACACTGAGTGTTATGTGCCATCAAGTTGAACCCAACTCATAGTGACCTCTCCTTGGGTTTCCGAGGCGACATCACAATGGAAGTAGATTCCCAACCTTCCTTCCGAGGAGTGGCTGGTGGGTTTGAATGATTAGCAGTCAAGTGCCTTAGGCACTATGCTACCACATTTTTCTAGTTGTTGCTCCTTTTTGTGACATTAGCAGTTGTTACTGTTCATTGACTAGATCCATTAACTTCATTAAGTTTTGCAAAATTATGAATATAATTTTATCATTTCTTTTTCACTTTTTGGAAAAATAATTTTTAAAGAGATGCTTCACTTCTCTATTATTTGATTGCACAGTGATATGAAATGCCAGAAAAAAACTTGATTGTTTGCCTTTATTTGCCAGCTTTTAAGATCACAAATTGATTTCTGTCATCCTCCAACAGTGACTAATTAGATTATATTTTTACTACCATGTATTTCATATGTTTCAGTTAATTGCAATTATTATTACTTTTGCAGCTCAAATAGTCCCATCTCTGACAAGCAGAAGCCTCTTTAGATTAACTGCTAAACTATTTTAACATTAATCTGGTAGTTGTTGACAGCTTCTTCTTTTTTTGCATGATCAGATGTTACCAGCCCATCTTGAACATTTTCTATGCCTGACTTAGAAGAAATCATATTTTTCTAAGTGGGAAATGATATTTCAAGACCATATATTTATGCTAGAAATGTTCATTATTATTGAGTTGTTCAGATTCTCTAGATGTCTTCAAAGGACAAAGCTAGAATAGCCTCAGAAATTCATACTGATAATTCCAATTGAAATTTAGCAATCCAGCCTTTACTTATTTATTTATTTAGTTTAATATAATATTTTCCTGAACTACATCTGTGGTGGTTAAGTTTGTGTGTCAACTTGGCTGGTCCTGGTTGAGTGGCTGGGCAGCTGAATATGATTATTCTCCATGGTGAGACTAATAATTAACTCCATGGTGGAATCTATTGGAGCAGCTGGGTAGCTGCTTTGGGTATGTGGTCTGCTTCCTGTGTATAAATAAGAAAAAGCCTTGGGAATGGTCTCTGGCTTATGGCACGCTTGAATCCTGCATGTAGCCGTATCATTGTTCATCAGCCCGCCATGCTCTGTGGACATTGGGACTTTCAATGGACTTAAATTAATGGCCTGCTGTGTGGTTTGGTAACATCGGGACTGTGGCTTTTTACTTGTCAACCTTGGGCTTGGCAGCCTCAGCAGCCAGCAGCTGTCTGAGGGAAAGAAAGCCTCTAGCTCCAGTGGGCTAGGAGCTGGAGGCAGAACTGAAGCCCAGGGTTGAAGGGCTTTCATCCAGCCCCTAGAGCCTGGTACTTTGCACTTGGACTTAAAGCCTCCAAACTGTAAGAGAATTAACTCCTGTTTGTTCAAGTATTCCATTTGTGGTATATTCTCATCGGAGTGGCACTAGGTAACCAGAAGAACATCTGTAGCTCCTTTCTTGCACACAAAGAATCTTAGTTCTTAAAAGTTCAGGGTATAAAATATTTAGAGTTTCTCACAATTACTTACTTTATTACACATTATATACATAGTAGTTTTAGGAAAACAATATAAGTGCACCACCAACAATATAATTACTTAGAAGTGTTAAAACTTGCATGGGCTCTCTCCATTCTCTGGTTAATTTTAAAAATAGGGTAGCATATTTATGTTGTTATGAATATATTCATTTAATACTATACTCTCCTCTCATGTACTTTTAGTGGTATAATATTGTAGTCTGTGCTTAAGACTCACCACCAGTCTTATGCTTTCTGCCTTTCTAGTCATTTTGGATGTCTAAAGTTAGTTTACTGTTAGATTTCTCATGGAGGGCTTATGGGAACAATATTCTCTGAGTTGATGATAGTTTGTACCTTTACACTTGAAAATGGGTTTTGTGGGAAAGAAAATGCTTGACTCACATTCCTTCCTTGACCTTAAATACAGTACTTCATTACTCCTGGCATGAAGCCTTGCTTTTGAAAAGTCTGATGATAGTTTAAGTTTTTTCTCTTAAAAGTCAATTTCAGCTTTTTTCTAGATGCTTAAATAACCAAAGGATTTTTCTTTTTCTTTCTTTTATGTCTTCCTTCATAGTCCAACAATTTTACTTGTTTGTCTTTCTGAGTTAGTATCCTCAGGCATCTGTTTTTTTTTTTTTTAGTATATATTTTCATATTTTCTTTTTTAATTGCAGGAAATTTTCTTAAATTATAATTTTTAGTATTTGTTCCTTTCCTGTGCTCTGGGGAAACTTAACCATATTTTTGATCTTCTTTATTTATCTCATATTTTTAATTTACTAAAAATCATTTTTATCTTATTTTTTTTAACATTTCTTGTTTGTATTGTAAATTTAGAAAGAAATTTCCTGTTCCTTTTATATTTCTCTTCAGACAATATCTGTTCAGGCTACCCTTCTGAAATAATTTTTCTTTATTTGTAATATTTCTCCCGAGTACTGTTACCTCACTTCTGATTTTTTAAAAACAGTCTAATTTATAGTTTTATGTCATAACATTTTCTTAATTTCTTTTAGCTTGTTTTTATTTTGTGCTTTAATTGTAGAATTGTTATTGTATGTTTTAATTATTTCAAGAAAAAAACAATAACTTCAGATTAATCTTTATATTTTTCTATTGTACTTCTTGAATATTTGAGAGGAGACATGTATGGTTCAGTGTAGCTTTTCTAATATCATAATCCTCCCTCTTTTCTTGTTTTTGTGCAATGTTTATAAACATGGAAGCTTGCTTTCTAAGGTTTCCTGACTCTACTCTTTGACACTTTTAGCTGAGCCTTCTTTTTCCTTTGTCTCTGTTATTCATAGCATATTCAGTTTTGATTCCATTACCAACTATTTATTTTATTTTATTTTTTTGAGAATTACAGGAGTGAGACTACTCTAGACTCTTCAGTTTCCACCATGCATCTCCATACTCTTCCACTGTTAGATTGGGCTAACCATTTTCCATTTTAAGCTTGTTGCTGTTATGTGCTGTCGATTTGGAGACTCATAGTGATCCCTCATTGGGTTTCCGAGGCAGTATCACTACAGAAGTAGATTGCCCCATCTTCCTTCCAAGGAGTGGCTGGCGGGTTTGAACCGCCAGCCTTCTGGTTAGCAGTCAAATGCCTTAGGTACGGCACCAGAGCTACCATCTTCATATTAGTGCTTCATGTTTCCTGGGAAATAGCTCTTCATTATCTTTGATGATCTCTTGTTCTCAGTTCCATTAGACATCTTTAATATTTCTTTCCTATCTTTTCTCCCACATAGACACTGACATCATGCATATCTAATGACTGATGAATGTTTGTCCTCACCAGTTTATATTTTGACCTTCAAGGAGATACCTTCTCACATAGTTTTTTTCGAAATACTGTAAAAGGAGATTTGTTTTTGTTATCTATTTTCTCTATTTTTATTTGCAAAGTAAGAAAAATTTAAAATAACAATGAAGTCACCACTGCCTTTTTTCCTCTTAAAGAAAAATTTATTTTATTGAAATATATCATACAACAAGCCACCTATGTAACCACCATCAGATCAAGGTAGAGAATATTGCTAATAGTTAGGAAGTAACCTTCATAATCCTCCCAGGCATTTTCTCAACTTAGTTAACCACTGTGTGACTTCTTTCACCAAAAGTTATTTATATCTATTTTTGTATTCTGTATCAATGAAGCAATATGGCATGTAAGGAGCGCTGATGTTGTAGTAGTTAAAGGACTGTGCTGCTAACCAAAAGTTTGGCCATTCAAATCCGCCAGTTGCTCTGCTTCCCTGAAGATTTACAGCCTTGGAAACTCTATGGGGATTGCTATGTGTCTGAATCAACTCAATGGCAGTGGGTTTTGTTTGTGTTTGGATTATGGCATGTAGCTTTTGTATTTTTATTTGTTTGTTTAACATTATGTTCTTAATATCAACACATGTTGTCACATATAGAAATAATTTGTCCTTTTTCTTTGCTGCATACTACTTGTGTGTGTTTGTATACCTAAACTTATTTATAAAGTTTATACATCTAAACTTATTGAAGGACATTTGGACTGTTTCTGGTTTTTAGATATTACAAATAATGCTGCTGCAAATATTCTTGTAAATGTCTTTTGATAGACATAAATTTCTGTATCTTTTAACTGTACATATAGAATTGGAATTGCTGGATTTCTTAGGGATGCCATAACAAAACACTACAAAGTGGGTTAATGACTGGAACTGTTTTTTTCACAATTCTGGCTGATAGAAATCCAAATTCAGTGCTTTGGTCAGACTATGCTCTCTTTTGACTGGCTTTAAAGAAAGGTCTTTACTTGCTTCCTTCAGTTTCTGGTGTTTCTTGACATTTTTTGATGTTTCATGGCTTGTAGAAATATCTTCACATGCTATTTTCTGCCTATTTGTGCTTACTTCTGGGTCTTTCTCTATTATAAAATGCATTCAGAAGGTATTAGGGTTTGGACCCATACTACTCATGTAAGGCTTCCTTAATTTAACTGATCTCATCTACAAAGAAAAAACTGTGAATCCCCAAACAAGTTCACATTCACCAGTGTAGGAGTTAGGACTTTAAGGAAACTTTTCAGAGACACAATTCAATCCAGAACACTGAGTAATAGACCATGCAGATGATCAACTGTAGTGCCTACAAGTACTTTGTTGGATATGTTTTACAAATATCTTCTGCTCTATTGCTTGCTTTTGCACACTTTTAGTGGCACTTTTCTGATAAGTAAAAGTCCTTAAATTTAATAAAGTTAATACATAAATAATATTTTAGTGATTTTTATGTTCATTTAAGCCAGATTTGCCTAAACTAAAGTCATGAGAGTGTTTTCTTATTTATCATCTAGAAGCTTTATTTAGGTTGCCAATCCACATGATTTGCTTTTTAGAGCATGCTGTGAGGTTAAGCTTTAGATAGTTATTTTTCTCAATATATCCATATAGCCCAATACGCATTTTATAAGTTCACTATTGCTTATGTTTGAATTTTTTCCCACTACAGTATTTAAAATATGTGATAGGCAAAAACTTCCATGTGGTATAGAAGAAAGAAAAGGTATATTTTAATGTGAAAAAAAGAGAGATATGTCTATGTATTGTCTATGATTCTTTCTTTTTCTATCCTCCATTTTTTCATTCTGAAATATTTAATAAGTTCACAAACTTCTGTTGATTCACATTTCTTTCTTATCATTCTCATTCTTTTTATTATAGTTACCACCTGTGATGGTTAATGTTAGATGGCTAGGCTATGATTCTGTTTTTTGATAGACACTATATAATTACCTTCCATTTTGTTATCTGATATGAGGAGTCAATAAGTTGAAAAGGAAATTTTCTTGGAGGTGTGGCCTGCCTTTAGTATATAAATGGATATTCTGGCAAAATTCACACCTTCTCTGGACCCTGTACTCTTCTCATTGCTTGACCTCTGGTTCTTGGGAGGTAAGCCTGCAAATGTCTCTGGCCTGTTACCTAACTGCAAATTTTGGGTTCATCAATCCCTGCAGACATGTGAGCCAGTAGAAGTCTTCAGACTGCCATCTTATATGGGACTTGCCAGCCCCCACAAATGTATGAACAATTTCCTCACAATTGAGTAAGCCATGTCCTTGCAGCAAATTACTCTCTCTATATATTTGTGTATGCTTCACTAGTTTGGCTCCTCTAGAGAACCCAGACTAAGACATAAACTATGACTTATTCAGCCTAATTGGTCTTATCTTACTTTTAAGTCACCCTATACTATGTGTGTCTCACTGCTATGAAGTCTTCTTAATTATGAAATAATAATATTATTTCCTTTTAGATACTCTATGCTAATACCCAAACACTATAGTCTCTCATTCAGGACACTTACTATGGTTTTAATAAATTAAAAATGAATTATTTGTGCATATAATTGTGGTTCTGATACTAGAATAAACATGTGTCTATTGTTATTTTTCCCACAACCTTAAATAAATTAATTCAATATTTAAAGACCCATCACTTAGTCTGGATTGAGTCATATGCTCACTGTTTGAAGAGAACAGGGCAAAGCACTTTGATTTACAGTATTCAAAGAATGTAAATAATGCTTATGATATAATTTAATAAAAGGAAAATACTAAGGCTCTTAGGAAGCATGGAAATCACATATTCACTATGTAAGACTAGCTGATCTGCTAGTATTATCTCCTTATACATATATAATATATTCCTCACTATACATTATCACCCCAATGATTCTCTCTAGTCTTACTTCTTTCTCTAACTCTGTCCATTATTAAGTCTTGACTCCAGGTTTACCACCTACTAAGACTTCTTTTATGATCCACAAAATTTTAACTGTTCTTATTACTATTACTGGGGGTTGCTATGAGTTGGAATTGACTCAATAGCAATGAGTTTGGTTGGTTTTGTACCATACGTCTAACCATTAAAGTATGAGTTATATTTTGCATACTTTCATTATATTAAAGAACTTACTTCTTATGATATTATCTTTCTAAGTGTTTAACCTCTCAACTACTGCACTTTTCATTAGGATAAATTGAACATCTGTGGTGCAAAGTAGGTGATAATTAAGCTTTCAATTTAAAATACTGCTTAATTAGTAAGTAAGAACATATTTATTTCACATAAACAGAAGACTTATACTTTTTCTTTTTTTACTTTTATTAAAATTATTTGGAAAAGAATGCAGGGAAGCAACAGATGAAATCAGCGATAAAAGACAAAAGCACAAAATCAACAGACAAGGGAAGAAAACTTCCAAAATACAAAGGGTAAGACTATAAAAGGCATACGGTTTAATTAAAAATCACTGGATTTTGTGTTTGTGAGATGGCTGGTGACTGCTGTGGACTTGAGATGTGTTGACATTGAGAATTAAAGAGTTGATGAGGAAGTGACAGTGTAAACTAAACCTATTTTCAAACTATACTAATAGAGGAAAGGCTTATAGAATGGTATTTTTGTCCTGGAAAACTTTTAAATTTAAAAATTTAAATTTAAATTTAAAAACATTAGTGAAATTTAGGCATGTTTAATGCTAATTGAATAGAATTAGTGGAGAAAAGGGAGCTCTGGTAGCATAGTGTCTAAGGCACTTGACTGCTAACCAGAAGGCTGGCAGTTCAAATCCACCAGCCATTCCTTGGAAGGAAGGTTGGGCAATCCTACTTCTGTAGTGATACTGCCTCGGAAACTCAAGGAGGGGTCGCTATGAGTTGGGGCCGACTTGACAACACATAGCAACAACAACCACAGTGGAGAAAAAGAGAGGGAAAAAATATATCTTTGAGAATCTTAAGATATGGGAACAAAAGCAGAAGTGGGAGAAATATTTGGTTGATTATTCTATAGGGAATCAATATAACCAAAAAAACCCAAGGTCACTGCCATCAAGTTGATTCTACTCATAGTGACCCCTCCTTGGGTTTCTGAGGTGGTATCTCTATGGAAGTAGATTACCCAATCTTCCTTCTGAGGAGAGGCTGGTGGGTTTGAACTGCCAGCTTTCTGGTTGTTGGTCAAATGCCTTGGGCACTGTGCCACTAAAGTCAATGTTGTTGTTGTTATGTGCTGCCGAGTTGGACTGACTCATAACAACCCCTCCTTGGGTTTCCGAGGCCGTATCACTATGGAAGTAGATTGCCCCATCTTCCTTCTGAGGAGTAGCTCAAGTGCCTCAGTGGTGTAGTGCCTATGGCATTTGACTGTTAACCAGAAGCCTGGCAGTTCAAACCCACCAGCCACTCCTTGGATGGAAGACTGGGCAATCTACTTCTGCAGAGATACTGCCTTGGAAACCCAAAGAAGGGTTGCTATCAGTTGTAATTGATTTGACAACCATGAGTCTTTTTTTTTTTTTTTCTTTGTACTTCAGGTAGTAAAAGTGCTATGAAATAGTTTTACAAATACAATTGAGGAAAATCTGGTATACATAGTATCGTCATGGAAACCCTTTCTAAATAATTAACATCTAAGCAGATGTCTGTATGAAGAGCAAGAATAAGTCATACTAGAATCTTAGAAAACATTAGTCCACACAGAGGGACCATCCAGTGAAAATGCTCTGAAGTGAAAATTGTTTTTTTCATGTGAGTGAAAGATGACTGAATGAGTAAAACAGAGGTCACATCTATAGGATTTTGTAAGCTGTGCCACAAAGTTGATTTCTAATTTTGTGTGAAATGAATGAGGTGTTTTGAATGATGTGATCTCATTCATACTTTAAGTAGATCATTGTAGTTGATGTTTGGAGAGTATACTATATAGGACAAATGTGGACTCATGGAGAAAAGGTAAATTTTTCTTGTAATTCTTTAAGCAGGAGATGATAATGTTTTGTTCTAAAATGTGATTATAGAGGTGATGAGAAATGATCACACTTGGGAAATAATCTGAATACAGAGCTAGTTAGATTTTCAGATGGATAGGATGTGGAATGTTAGAAAAATAGAGAAATCAAAGCTACCTTGATTTGTTCTATGCAAATTGGTAAACAAAGGGGGCATCTTTCACTAATATATGATGACTAGGAAAAAACCAAACTGGGTGGCTCAGGAGGGAGGACACAGAAGTTCTTTTCTGCATATTTTCAGTTTCAGATACTTATTGGACAATCAACTACAGATGTGAATTAATCAGATAAATATAAAGGTGAATCTCAGAAAACATAATAGAACTGACCATGGAAATTTGGGAGTCATTAGTCATTTTAAGACATCAGTCTTGGTAAGCTAAAATAAGGAGTGAGTATAGACAAAGAAAGGAGCTCTGTTGGCGTACCGTTTAAAGTATTCGGTTACTAACCAATAGTTCATTATTTTTAACTCACCAGCTGTTCCATGGGAGAAAGGTGAGGCAGTTTGCTTCCATAAACATTCACAGCCTTAGAAACCCTATGAGGCAGTTCTCTCTGTCCTGTAAAGTTGCTATGATTCGTAGAAGGAATCGACTTGATGATGGTTTGGTTTTAATTTTTATAGACACAGAAGATGACAAAAGGAAAAAGAAGAATTTATTTAATTACTGTGAGGCCCATATTTTTTTTTTTATCAATAAATTGGGGAAATGTAACATTGTAACATAGTTATGAACATTAAATATAATTAAAATGCATAGAATCATGCTGCGAACATAAGGTGTCAATAAATGTGAGTTGTAACCATCATCAATATAATTGAATTTTCTACATAAGTTCCACAATGGAAAATACATTATTAAAATAATTTAAATATGTGTGGATTAAAAAAGCATTTGACAAAATTCAATACCCATTTATAATAAAAATTCTTAAAAAACTTCTTTGGATAAATGAGAATTTCTTCAACTTAATAGATAACACCTTTACAAAATGTACAGCTAACATCATACTGTGGTGAGTAATTGAATTCCTTTCCTCTAAAATAGATAATGAGACAAAAGTATGTCTTCTCACACCACTCTATTGTACTAGATGTCCTAGAAAAGTAACAAGAAAAGGAAATAAAAGTATACAAATTGGAAAGAAAGAAACTAATGATCATTATCATGGATTACATGATTGTTTATGCAGAGAATCCAAAAATAAGACAATAAAACAAAACAAAATAAAAAAAATAACAAAAATACCCTTCTGAAACCAATAAGCAGGTATAGCAAGGTCAGTTGCTTATTGTTTTCCAAATACCATAGAAATTTGAAATTTTAAAATGTGCTATTTTAAAAAATAAAAAAGTCTATGTACAAAAATTATCACAAATGACATACTTCAGTATAAACAAATTCTGTACAATATATATATCTGTATACATATATATAGGAAATGAGCAGAGCAGTGTAGAATAGCTAGTGGGAACAAACCTGTCTGTCAGTTTGTCTTACTGTGATGGCTTGAGTGTTGCTAAGAGCTTGGAGGCTATGGCACCAGTGCTTCAAATGTGATCAGGGTTACCCATGGTGGACAGGTTTCAGGGGAGCCTCTAGACTAAGGCATACTTGGAAGAAGGAGGAGGTCATCCACTTCTCAAAGAATTGGCCAGTGAAAACATTTTGAATAGCAGTGAAACATTGTGCTGGAAAGTGAGCCCCTCAGGTCTGAAGGCATTCAAAATATGACTGGAGAAATGCTGCCTCCTCGAAATAGAGCCAAACTTAATGATGTACATAGAGGAAAGCTTTCAGGTACCCCATTTGCTGATGTGGTACATCTCAAGATGAGAAGAAACAGCTTCAATCATCCATTGATAATTGGAACATGGAGTGAACGAAGTATGAATTTTGGAAAATTGGAAGTTCCCAAAAATGAAATGGAGCACATAAAGATCAATATCCTAGGCATTAGTGAGCTGAAATGGACTGGTTTTGGCCATTTTGAATCAGACAACCACATGATCTGTTATGCTGGGAATGACAAACTGATGAGGAATGGTGAAGCATTCATCATCACAAAGACTGTTTCAAGATCTGTCCTGAAGTACAACACTGTCAGTGATAGAATAATATCCATATGCCTATAAAGAAGACCAGTTAATACTACTATTACTCAAATTTACACACCAATCACCAAAGTCAAAGATGAAAAAATTGAAGATTTTTACATACATCTGCAGTCTGAAATTGCCCAAACATGCAGTCAAGATGTGTTAATTATCACTGGTGATTGGAATGCAAAAGTTGGAAAGGAAGAATCACCAATGTTGAAAATATGGCATTAGTGACAGAAATGTAGCTGGAGAGTGCATGATAGAATTTTTCAAGACCAATGACTTAATCATTGCAAATATCTTTTTTTTCAACAACATAAATGGCTTCTATACACTTGGACTTCACCAGACAGAGTACACAGGATTCAGATTGACTACATCTGTGGCAAGAGGTGATGGAAAAGCTCTACATCTTCAGCCAAAACAAGGCCAGGGGCTGACTGTGAAACAGACCATCAACTGCTCATATGCAAGTTCAAGTTGAAGTGGATGACAATGAAAAGAAGTCCACAAGAGCCAAAATATGACCTTGATTATATCCCTCCTCAATTTAGAGACCATCTAAAGAATAGATTTGATGCATTGAACACCAATGACTGAAAACCAGAGGAATTGTGGGATGACATCAAGGACATCATCCATGAAAAAAGGAAAAGTCCATTAAAAAGATAGGAAAGGAAGAAAAGACCAAAATCGATATCAGAAGAGACTCTGAAACTTGCCCTCAAGGAGAGAGTAGCTAAAGCAAATGGAAGAAATGACAAGATAAAAGAGCTGAACAGAAGATTTCAAAGAGCAGCTAGAGAAGACATAGTCAATTATTATAATGAAATGTGCAAAGACCTGCAGTTGGAAACACAGAAGGGAAGAACATGCTTGGCATTTCTCAAGCTGAAAGAACTGAGGAAAAAATTTAAGCCTCGAAATGCCATATTGAAAGATTCCATGGGAAATATGTTGAATATGCAGGAAATATCAAAAGAAGTTGGAAAGAATACACAGAGTCAGTATACCAAAAACAATTGTTTGATGTTCATCCTTTTCAGGAGGTGGTGTATGATCAAGAACTAATGGTATTTAAGGAAGAAGTTGAAGCTACATTGAACGAGTCGGTGATAAACAAGGCTCCAGGATTTGATGGAATACCTATTGAGATGTTTCAACAAACAGATGCCCTGCTGGAGGTACTCACTTGGCTATGCCAAGAGATTTGGGAGAAAGCTACCTGGCCAACTGACTGGAAGAGATTCATATTTGTACCCATTCCAAAGAAAGGTGATCTCACAGAATGTGGGAATTATTGAACAATATTAATATCTCATGCAAGTCAAATCTTACTGAAGATAATTCAAAAGCTCTTGTAACAGTATATTGACAGAGAACTTCTAGAAATACAAGCTGGATTCAGAAGATGATGTGGAATGAGGGATATCATTGCTGATGTCAGATGGATCTTGGTTGAAAGCAAAGAATACCAGAAAGATGTTTACTTGGGTTTTATTGACTATGCAAAAGCATTCAATCGTGTGGATCATAACAAATTTGGATAACACTGACAAGATTGGTAATTCCAGAACACTTAATTGCACTCATGAGGACCCTGTACATAGACCAGGAGGCTGTTTGAACAGAGCAAGGAAACACTGTGTGGTTAAAAATCAGGAATGGAGTGTGTCAGGGTTGTATCCTTTCACCATACTTATTCCATCTGTGTGCTGAGCAAATACTCCAAGAAGCTGGACCATATGAAGAAGAACATGGCATCAGATTGGAGGAAGGCTCATTAACAATCTGCGATATGCTAATGACACAACTTTGCTTGCTGAAAGTGAGGATGACTTATAGCACTTCCTGATGAAGATTAAAGACTACAGTCTGCAGTATGGATTTGTGGTGAATTGCTTGATGTGGCCCTTCTAGCCATTGTCCTCCATTCTGTGATATATTGTAAATCCTATTATCCATGCCTATTTGGGGTGGTGTGGTAGCTATGGTTGGGTGTCAGTTTGGGTGGGCAGCTGGTAGTAGTCGCTCTCCATAGTGACTGGCAATCAGCTCTGTGGTGGGATTTGCCTTGAGCTGCTGATTGTTAAAGCCATTCTTTATTTCTGTTGGGGCAACACAGGGTTATTTCTGTTGGGGCAACACAGGTGGAATGCATCTTGAGTCCTGCCTTGCTGGAGGGTATCATTCAAATCAACACCCTTAGCTTCCTTGAGGGTATACCCATAAATCTCCTGGAAAGTTTTGCCCTCCTCTTCCTCCAGTTCTGTGTTTTGGCTCATCCTCATCTCACCCCTGGATTTGGGACAGCAGCTATCATCTGATCTGCTGATCAAGGTTCGTTAAACCCAGAAAATTGGGAGGATCCTCCAGACCCACTCATGGACCTGGGAGTCGCCAGCCTGCCAGCCATGACCACTACTATGTGAGACAATCCCTTGGGTGTCTGTGAGTTCCATGAAGCTTTACAGCAAAATACAAAACCCTACAATGGGGGAAATTACTGGGAAGAGGAGGAGGAGTTAATGTCTGAAATGATGGAGTGGGATGTTAGTTTGGACATTTGGGACATCTTTAACCTCTGCCTCATGGGAAATGGCCTTGTGCTGATCTTTCTGAGAGAAATTGTTCAAGCAGGATTACACCTCAATTTAAAGAAAACAAAATCTTCAAAACTGGACCAATAAGCAACATCATGATAAATGCAGAAAAGATTGAAGTTGTCAAAGACTTCATATTACTTTGTTCTACAATCAACACCAATGGAAGCAGCAATCAAGACATCAGATGACATATTGCATTGGGCAAATCTGCTGCAAAAGACCTCTTTCAAGTGCTGAAGAGCAAAGATATCTCCTTGAAGACTAAAGTGCACTTGACACAAGCCACGGTATTTTCAATCACCTCATATGCATGTGAGAGCTGGCCAATGAGTATGGAAGGCCGAAGAAGAACTGATGCTTTTGAGTTGTGGTGTTGGTGAAGAATGCTGAAAGTACCATGGACTGCTAAAAGAACTAACAAATCTGTCCTGAAGAAGTGTAGTTGGAATGCTTCTTGGAAGCGAGAATGGGCAGAGTTTGTCTCACCTACTTTGGTCATGTTGTCAGAAGGACCATTCCCTGGAGAAGGATATCATGCTTGGTGAAGTGGAGGGTCAACGAAAGAGGGGAAGGCCTTCACTAAGATGGATTGGCACAGTGGCTGAAATGATGGGCTCAGGCATAGCAAGGATAATGAGTCTGGCACAGGACAGGGCATTGTTTCCTTCTGTTGTATATAGGGTTGCTGTGAGTTGGAAATGACTTGACAGCACCAAGCAAAAACATATAAACAATTTTTCAAAATACATAATCTTCTAGAAAACACAAAGACTGTCTAAGTTAAAAACACTAGTCTTTATGAAATACAGGAATTTTTAGAAATGGTATTAAAAATAAATCAAACTCACTGCTGTTGAGTTAGATCTGACTCATAGCAACCACTCCTTGGGTCTGAGGTGGTATCACTATGGAAGTAGATATCCTATCTTTCTTCTGAAGAAATGATATTACCAACTAACAAATATTTGTGACATTATGCATCTTATTAATTTAAAAAAAATTATATTGCAGTTTAATTGAACATTTATACATTAAATTAGTTTTCCATTCCACAATTTATACACATTTTGTATTGTGATGTTGGTTGCAATCCTTTCAACATAACAGCCCTCTTTCCACTTCCTCCCTGGGTTCCCCATTTCCATTTGTCCTTCTTTTCTATTCCTTTCTGTCTTCTATGCTTTGTTTTTGAGCAAATGCTGCCCAAATATGGTTATTTGCATTGATGAATACATTACTCCATGGTGGTATTATTTGCTTTATAGACCTGTCTATGTTTAAGCATAGGTACTGAAACAAGGCGGGCTTGTGCTTACTCACTGATCTGCACTGAACATGTTCCCTTGTTACCCTACCGAGAGGGACCAGGTCTTCGGGAGCAAGGTAAGCACGGGCGTAGCACAGAGTAGCAGGCCGGAAGAGCAGGAGGAAGGG
>NW_006921734.1:3195539-3226273 GCF_000298275.1 Orycteropus afer afer
GCTGCGATGATGGGCTCGAGTATAGCAGGGATTGTGGGGCTGGTGCGGGATCGGGCAGTGTTTCGTTCTGCTGTGCATGGGGTCGCTATGAGTTGGAAACGACTCGACGGCACTTAACAACAACAACAACAACAACAGACCTGTCTATTGCATAGGCTTGGCTGAAAATTGATCCTCAGAGGTGGGTTCAGTTCCAGAATTTAATGAGACCTAAAGGCCACAGTCTTGGGGGTTCCTGCAGTCTCTATCAAATCGATAAGTCTGGTCTTTTTATTTTTTATAATTTTGAATGTTTTCTACCTGTGCAGGACCTTCTATTGTGATCCTGGTCAGATCAATTGGTAGTAGTAGTTATTGTCTAGTTCTTCTGGTCTCAGGGTAGAGAGGCTGTAGTTCATGTGGCCTATTAGTCCTTTAGACTGATTGGTTCCTGAGTCTTTGATTGTTTTCACTTTTCTTTGCTCCAGAAAAGGAGAGAGCAATAGTTGCATCTTAGATGGCTATTTACAAGCTTTTAAGACTCCAGTTGCTGCTCTCTAAAATAGGATGTAGAATATTGTTATTAATGGTATTTTATGATGCATATATTTCATTTTCAAAATAGTATTTGCTGTATATTTTTAAAAGGCATGATGTTGTGAATTTATGCTTCCTTTTTCTTTAATGCAATCATACCATATGCCACTCCTTATAAGCTCCTAGAATTTTGGATGTGTTTCTAATAGAGAGATAGTATTTGGCAGTAATCATTGTGGCTGTTGAATAGTGCTAATTGATTTTAGTATAGATATTCAGTTTTTATATCTAGTAAAACAGATTGTAACTTATCAAAAAAAATGTTAGGAGAGAGGATGTATAATTTTAAAGTAGAGCAACAATCCGAAAGAGAGATAACATTAGTTGATCCATTTATCAAATATTTACAAAGTGACTGATAAGTGCTAGTCTCATGCCATCTGCTAGGGAATACAGTTATGAATATGATAGAAAAGAACTTCATAGGAACTTTCATTCCAGTGGTGGGATACAGAAAATGCATATATATGTACCTACATACATATACCAACAATACTTTTTAAGCATCATCCATTAACGCATACATAGATACATGCAAGTATAGAAACAGACTTGGTGGCTACTGAATTTTTCAGGACAAATAACTCAATAAAATGCTTACTTTGGCCTCAAAGTCTCAACTATTTGTAAGAAGGTAAAGCAGTGTTTAGAAAATAGGTCTGAGATAGATAGATCTATGTTTGTTACAATTTAGCTGTACTACTTGGCTTTCTTTTTGGAAGATCTCATCTTCTACTACTTCATTTACCTTTCTGGTTGCTGATTTAGTTAATTACTCAGGACTATACTTTGTCATCTTGTTCACTAGACTACCTGTTCTCTATTTGATGCCTGGAAGTTTCCTTTGACTTTGCCCTTGACCCTGCTGTGAATATGTCTATATCCATTTCCTGCTGACTCAGTGCTGATCTCTGGTGCCCTTTCAGACTTCCTCTGTTCACCCTCGATATTTTACATGACAATTAATGTGGATATGTTTTTTTTGATATAACCACTATACTAACTTTATTTCAGCCCATGTCCCCTTTACTCACCACTTTATTAATAAAGTTAAAATGTCACTTGTTTAGAGCAACACAATTTGAAAATTACTAATTTTTTAATACTAACATATTGCTATTATAATCATGGTAAAATTTTGAGAAGTATTCTTTTGGATTTGAGCTGTTAGATGCTTTTGCTGACATAAAGCCCTCTGGCCAACCTAAGTTAAAGTGGTGAATGTTGACCTGCTCCCCCTACTTCTTTATCTCCTTCTTCTTTGCAGAAAGATTACAACATGGCTGGAATCCAAGTTCATCAGGCACTGATAGATTACACAGTGCTTTATAAAATTGTGTTCAGGAACTGAATATTGTGAGTGATTTGCTGATTTGGCTCTACCACCATCCTCATTGGGCTCATTTAGATTTATTTTTATTTTATATATTATTGTTTGCAATCAAGTCCCATGGCTATTCTTTCCAAAAAGAAATTTGGCAATGTAATAATGACTAGACTAAAGGAAAAACACTATGACTTTTCCAAGCGGGTTGTCACAAAACTTGACACCTTTGAAAAAGTGAGCCTTTTGTAAGTGCTGTTTATGAGATTTTGTTCTTTGGGCCAAAAAGTCAGATTGTAGTAAATGAGCCAGATTGTCCCAGTGCCCAAGTCACTGTGGAAGTTCAGCACAGCCATCTGAGTTCAGCCAGCCTTAAAGAACACTGGAAGAGTACCCTGTTATGAGATGGAGCAGGGAGTTGAAAACAATCAACCGCAGGTTAGTATCAGTCTTAGAAGCCAAATCAGCCCCTTCACACCCTAGTACCATTAAAGAGAAAAATTATGAATGAAAAGCCTAATTGTTTTTAACTATGTGTATTAATAGGAGCTCTGGTAGCATAGTGCCTAAGGCACTTGACTGCTCACCAGAAGGCTGGTGGCTCAAACCCACCAGCCACTCCTCGGAAGGAAGATTGGGCAATCTACTTCCATAGTGATACTGCCTCGGAAACCCAAGGAGGGGTCGCTATGAGTCGGGGCCGACTCGGCGGCAAACAACAACACAACAACAACATGTATATTAATAGCAGGACAACAGTAAACAACGACAACAAAAATGTGGATACCTAAATTAGATAATCATACACTTTAAACAGTTAAAATTTGAAAAGAGTAAAAAAGATAAAACTAAAAAAAAAAAAAAAGCCACCAAAATTCACGGCCATCAAATGAACTCAGACTCATAGCAACTCCCATTGGGTTTCTGAGGCTGTAAATCTTTATGGAAGTAGATTGCCCCATCTTTCTTCCACAGAGCTGCTGGTGGGTTTGAATGACTGGCCTTCTGGTTAGCACCCAAATGCATTATTCACGGTGCCACCAGAGCTCCTAAAAAATAAACAAATAAATAAAAGCAATAAGAATGAAAAAAACAAGGAAAAAAAAACCATCAGGTAAAATAAAAGCTTTCCAGTCTGCAAGCCTAAATATGTAAGACAAAATCAACAAATCTAATTTAAACAAAAAAAGATAAAATACATATTTACTTAACACTAGGTAAAACTAAACTGATTCTAACTATCCTCTTGGCTTTCTTTTATGCATGAATGCAAAAGGGAAATATAAGTTTAATATTATGTTTAATATTCTTTATTTTGATAATTATTGAGAACAAAAAATTAACTGAGAAAGCAAACATTGGTGAACACTTGTGTCTGTCTATTGAAGTATATAAAATTAGTAATTTGGCACCCCCAAAGTGTCCTAGATACCACTCATTCAATGACTATTTATTCTCTGACAGGATGAAATTTAGCACAGAATAGATGCTTTCTTCCTGTTGCCAAAAAAAAAAAAAAATGTAATCCCGCACTCTTACAGACTGATGCAGCAGGAAGTGGTGAGTAAAATCAAACTGGAACTCCTTGAACATTTAAAAATGAAGTTAATACAACACAATCTGAGTTAAGCATAGAAATACAGAAAGTTATTGCTTTGCATACTAAGTGATTCCTTGTGAAGAGGCTAACAAAAATGGTTTTGCATCTTTTCCTAAATTTATTCACAGAGTGGGATGAAGCAACTTGTTTCATAAATCTGCTCAGTAACTTTTGACTTCATAAAACCAAAAGCCAAACTCTCTGCGGTGGAGTCGGTCCAGATTCATAGTGACCCCTCTTTGGGTTTCTGAGGCAGTATCTCTACGGAAGTAGATTGCTTAGTCTTCTTTGTGAGAAGTGACTGGTGGGTTTGAACCGCCACCCTTCTGGTTAGCAGTCATATGCCTTAGGCACTATTGCCTGAAATTTTGCCCCAAATAGCCCTTTTCCTTCTTTGGACCCTGCCCTGATGATAAAATATCAGTTATTAGTTTAAAATATATTGCTCTTTATTGATGGATAGCACCGTATTTTCTTTTTTATTGTGATTTGGGTGGAAGTTTATAGAACAAATTGGTTTTCCATTCAACAATTCCTACATACATATTTTGTTTTGTGACACTGATTGGAATCCCCTCAATGTAACAGCATTCTTCCCACTTCTCCCTCTGTTTACCGTTTCCCTTCATTCTTCTTTCCTATCCCTTCCTGCCTTCTGAGCTTTATCCCTGAGGAAATGCTACCCTTTTGATCTCAGATGGTTGACCTTTCTAATGAATGTGTATCTTCTTGGTACTATTGTTCACCTTATAAACCAAACCAAACTCACTGCAGGGGAGTCGGATTGGACTCATATCGACCCCATCTTGGGTTTCCCAGGCGGTATCACTAGGGATAAACCACAGGGGTTGAATTCAGTTCCTGACTTGAATAGTGTCCAAGGCACTATTCTGGGTGCCACCAGTCTTTACCGGACCAATAAGCCCAGTATCACCATATTTGCTTAAGTCTGTTTCTAGTTGACCTTCTCCTCTTATCTCCACATCATAGACAAACCAAGGAAAATTCTACAAAATTGAATTTTTATACATTAGAACTATTTGGATGTTGATAAATACTTAAAAGAAAATAAAGCAACCAAATGCCTAACAGGCTTTGCTCTTAGATGCTCCCAGTTTTAATCAGCAGCCTTTATTAGGTATCAACTGATATAGAGGACTGTGTAAAACAAAAGAGATCTTTAGAGATTAAAACACTGTGATAAAATAGAAGACATTTTCACCCACAGAGGGTTTACTTTTCTTACATGGAAAAAACTGAAGCTATAAAAAGGAGACATAAAGACATTCTTTGTGGATATTTGCTGTCTGATAAGTCCTTTCCCATCAACATCTTAATTGCTCTTTTTCAAGAGGGAAAGAAAAAAAAAAGATTAAATGTACAAATAATATGAGCCACAGTAATGAAATGTTTCAGAATAACTGTGGCCAAAAGCAGCTATTCTCCCTTTTATCTTGGAAATGATATGACACAAAAATGACATTGATAACAACTGAAAAAAGTCAGCTTAATATTAGAGTTGTTCTGTTATGCAATAACAAAGTCATGAGTTTTTTCCCATATACTTATGACCTTATAGAAATAGAACTAGTACTCTTTTCTCAAGTGACATTTTAAAGTGTCCATTTAATCGATGGTAATGATTATAAGCAATGAATGTGAGATTTTTTTTTAATTTGCAACAACTGGTATTAGACATAATTATTTCATGGAACTGTCTTTTCCATTTCTCTAGGCTTTCTTCTGTAATCTTTCCACAGGCTATCTCATTTAGTCTAAAGGCTCCATCATTATTTATATACTAATAATTCCTAAATGAATAGTCTTCTCTGAATTCTAGACAGTAGAAGTCTTCAAATGACTTCAAACATAGCATATCCAATTGATGCACTTTCAAGCTATTTCTCTCATATCTAGTTACTTTCTAATAGTTTACACAGCAAATAGCACCAGCATCCAACTTGTCATCCCCTTTTCTTACCCTTATGTCCAATGCATCACAAAGTTCATTTAACTTTACCATTCAAATATTTTCATATTGATCTACTCTCCTTGATCTCCACTGCCATGAGCCTAGTGCAAACTAATTTCATCTTAATTGAGGTGAAATTTAATTTACTGCCTATTATTCACTCTAATCCTGTTCCAATCCACTCACCACACTGGACCTGCGCCTAGAGAGGTATTCTCAAACATGCATCTGATCATGTCCCATGTCAGGTAAACTCTTTAAGGGCCACCCATTGTTTGTTAAGATAAGGATTAAGCTCATTAATGTGGCTTACAAATCCCCGCATGACTTCTCTCAACTACATTACATACCAACATCCCATCTAAGTAATATATCCAGATACAAATATAGGAGGGAATGGGGGGTTTGAAGTTTCTTCATATGGTATGATAGCCTAGTCTGACAATCAGTGAACAAAAGCAACTTACCAGACCATGTGGAGCACGGATGGGGAAGCTACAGTAAAAACTCTTAAAAGGACTTTGAAGGGAAGGGAAAGGAAGAACAGAAGAGTCATACCAGTCATTGGTTCATAAACATTTGCTGTTGAGTCATCTTGGATCATGATGACACCACACATGTCAGAGTAGAACTGTGCTCCATTCCTTTATATTGCTGAAAAATGTTTCAGTGTATGTATATACATTATTTTTAATCCATTCATTAGTTGATAAGCATTTGTGTTATTTCTGCCTTTTGGCTACTATGAATAATGCTTGCATGAGCCTTGGTGTAAAAATTTTTAGGTAGAGATATGTCTTCATTCCTCTTGTGTAGACACCTAGGATTGGAATTAGTAGGTCATATAGAAACCCTGGTGGCAGAGTGGTTAACTGCTCAGCTGTTAACTGAAACTTGGTAGTTCAGACTCAGATGCAGCAGTAGGCTATGGAGAAACTTTTGGGGGCAGTTCTATTCTGTCTAACGGTCTCACTATGAGTTGGAATCAACTCAGTGGCAATGGGTTGGATTAGGTTGGGTTTTACAGTACAATTCTAGATAAATATAATGAAAACTTAGATACAGTGGATTATTTCTTAGGAAAAATTATTTTACAACCAACTTGAACTGAATGTAGACAGAAAAGCTAAACATACCAATTTTCATAAGAGAAAGAGAAAATTTTATCAAAGTAGACAAAAACCTCCCAGGTCAGGTAGTATCACAGTGAAATTCTATCCCACTTTAAAGACCAGGTAAATCCAATATTACTTAGTTGTTCCACGTCACAGAAGTAGAAAAACATTTCATTTATTTATAAGAGTCATATAATTTTTTTCTTAATCCTGATGAAGATTGCATAAAAACAAAGACTAGAGGACAATTTCACTTGTGACTGTTGATAGAAATATATATATATATATATATATATATATATATTTATATAAGTGATGTTGCAGTAAAATAAGGGAAAACAATAGCATAGGAATTGGAAAAGGGAAAGTATATAAATAGGTAGATATTTACTATAATATCTGTGAAATTCAAAAGAATCAATGATAAAACCAACAATAGGAAATTAGAAAGATAATTTGTTATAAAATCAACGCACAACATCAATAAACTTTATGTATACAAAAAATTCAGCTAAATGATACAATGATTGAAAAATTCTATATATAATAACAACAACAACATAAACTAAGAATACTTCTAACTAATTCATCTTAAAGCACTAATGTAAATTACAAAAGTAGACTTGAATGCATAGAAAGATATCACTTGTTTTTTGGGAAAGAAAATGTACGGAATGAAGATATAAATTCCTTCCCAGCAAGCATATAAATTTAACACAATGACAGACTGCTTTATTTAGAGCTAGCCTAGTTGGATACACATTTCCTATGGCACATGAAGAACACCTAATTGATGGAAATGAATAATTAAAAATATTTAAAACACTGAACATACGACCTTTTAGTTTATGATAAATGTGGCAACACAAATGACTGTGGAAAAGATAAAACTTTTAATAAATATAACTGGGACAAATGGGATATAATAAATTGAGAAAGAAAAAAAATGGAATATCTACTTTATAGCATACCCCAGAACAAACTCTAAGTGTAACAAATTCTAAATGTAAAAAATGAAACTATACATGTTTTAGATTTCTGCATGGTTTTCTGTATATCTTGTATACGGGGACAGCCTTTATATAACTCAAAACCCTGCAGTAATAAAAGAAAAGATTGACAAATTCAGTTAGTTTTCCCCCCAAAAAATGAAGCAGAAGCTGGCATGATAAAAACCAAACAAGCAAATAATCATAAAAGCAAAGCACCATAAACAAAGTCAAAGAGAAATGACAAAATGAGAGAAAAGATTTGCAAGTTTTACCACAGATAAGAGGATCATCTCCCCAATATACAAGTAATTTATTATTATTTTTTTAAACTGTGATTTAGGTGAAAGTTTACAGAGCAAATTCACTTTCCATACAGCAGTTCACATATACTTTGTCTCATGACATTGACTACAATTTACACCAATGCAATAGATCCCTTCCCACTTTCTCCCGATAGTTACCTCTATCAGTTAGCTTGTATCCATCCCTCCATGCACTCCTGCCCCCTGAGCTGTCTCCCTGTGCATAAACAACCCTTCTTTCTCCAATGATTGTTCTCTCCAAGGAGTGTATCTATCTCAGGTAAATGTTCAGCTCATATGCCTGTCTTTTTGTTTGGCTGGAAGCCACAGGTGTAGGTAGGTTCAATTCTAGACCTGAAGGGTAGCTAAGCTCCATAGTCTCAGTGGTTCCATCAGGCTCTATCAAACTTGGTCCCCTGCCCCCTTTTTTTTTTTCTCAAATGATTTTGAGTTTTGTTCCACATTGTTCTCCCTCTCCATCCAGGATCTCTTACATAGATCCCCCTCTGAGTGGTTGACAGTGGTAGTTGGGCACCATCTAGTTCTTCTGTTCTCGTAGTCATATAGGCTGAGGATCACATGGTGTACCAATCACTAGGACTAATTGTTCCCATGAATCTTTGATTTTCTTACTTATTCTTTGCTCTGGACGAGGAGAGACCCATCGTTGCATCTAGATAGCTGCTTGCAAGTTTTAAAGATCCCAGTTACAACTCGCTAAAGTAGGAGGTGGGACAATGTTTTGTGTAGTATGTTATGCCAATTGAGCTTGATTTCCCCTATGAGTATGATCCCAAGCCCACAGGTTCAACTACTCGCTCCCTCTGAGTAGCTGGCTGTGACCAAGAAGTGACTACAACCTTGTCCCTTGTCAGTTCTACTACACACCTGGTAATTCTTACAGAACATACAAATACACTTGTAGAACCATTGTCTGCCAACCCTATATATGTTCTTGGGTACACTCCCCCCCACATAGACATACCCAGTAGTTCAGCCTGTCCACCCATTTATCTACCCATATACCCATGTTTGCCTTCACTGACAACACAGTACTGTATGTGCAAAAGGGTTCATCTTTGTTGTCTGCATCTCCCATGTACCTCTCTATGTCTTCCTTTTCCTCAATGCCACCATGTTGATCACTCACATTTGTTACACTGCCCTTCTCTTCACCCACAAATAATTTTTTTAAATGAAATGAAACAGACCAAACATTCATAAAACAATCATTAAAAGACATGATGGGACAATTAAAAAATGATATACAAATAGACTTTAACCATATTAATTTCACTCAAAATAACAAATGTAACTTAAAACTAGACTGAAACACCATTTTTTCCCTCTAGCAGTTTGACGGAAAGCCCAAAGCTTTACAACTCTCTTGGGGATACACTGGAATTACACACACATGTATGGATTGTTGGTGTGAGTTCAAAATGTTATAAACCCAGTGAAGGGGAATTTGGCAATATCTGAGAGAACTATATACTGTATATGCATTTCCTTTAACCAAACACTCACCATTCTAGGAATTTACCTTGAGGATACACCTCCACAAATGCAAAACAGCATAAAGTCAAGATGATTCATTGTACGTTATTTGTAGTAGCAAAAAATAGAAGACAAATTAAATATCCATTCACGGAGACTGATATATCACTGCAAACACTATGCATCCAGCTCCTTCCAATTTCCCACTTTAACTGGACAACATGCATTCCATGAGATATTAATTCCTGGCCTTGGGAGGTATGTCCTATGGACTTTCCATGGCTGCCATTGGTGAGTAGGAGTTTCTGTGGGGGCCAAGATGATGAGATACCTAGGTGCTAGAGACAGGGTGTAGAGGTGGGGTGGAAGTATTCCCAAAGCCCTGGTTTTGTGACCCTGAACATGATATACAGCTTTGCTCCAGATTTCTGACCAAAAAGTGGACCAAAAAGGCTAAGATATTCTACAGAATATGTGAAAATTTGATCCATTGTAGATAGGGCAAACAAACAAAAGCAAGAAGGAATATTGTTGTAGATTAACAGAGACATAATAAACTGGAGACCTGAACTTTGTAAATTGCAGTTGATTTGGGAAACCACCAATAAAATATGTTTGATGATTCTTGGGGAAAGTTTAAATATAAATAATACATTAAATTATATTACTGGATTAAATAATTTTCCATGTGAGCTATTGTATTGTGATTATGTTGGAGGATGCCATTATTGTTAGGTGTGCACGTTTCAGGGTAAAATTTCATAATATCTCCAACTTCCATATGCCTTGGAGGGAGAGAGAAAGAGAGAGAGAGAGAGAGAGAGAGAGAGAGAGAGATTATTAATGTTTAGGCAATCTGGGTGAAGGTTGAGTTTTGTATTGTGCCATCCTTTTAATTTTGTGCATACTTAAATATTTTTAAAATAGTTGTGGGGAGAAAGTGAATGAATGGGAGGAAATAAATTGGAGACAGTGTAGACAACTCATGAGGAGTTTTGCTATAGCACTGGTAAGAGAAAAGGCTCAATAACTGGAGGATAGTAGGACCAAAAGATTTATTTATTTATTTAATGTGTGCTACATCAGCAAGGTCACGCGCTAATAAGAATCAATCAATGGGAGGACAAAAACAATCTGCAGAAGTTGTAAGTGAGGGTTGCAGGGAGGCATTCCTTTAGAAGTAAGGGGTGGGATTCAGCAGACAAGCCAAGGGGATTGATTTATAGTATAAGAACAGACTCTCCATTCATTTGGAAAGAAGGGGCTGTTATATAACCTAACAGACAGGAAGATGTGACAATGAATATATGTAATTGTTTGGGTTTATAGTGAATCAGGAAGCATGACCATCATCCTAAGAATAAGAATGGAGGAGCAAATGTTGAGAATTTAATGACAGTGGGAAAAGTATAAAATTATTATCCAGAAGAGTGGGTATAATTGACCTAAGGAAATGTAGTATGTATGTTAGTTAGTTAAGAGCCTATTTCTCATTTAAAGTTAATTGTCACAAATTTTAACATAGATGAGACATGATTGGATTTTTGTTTTTCCCCAAAGCACATTTTTAATGGAAGAGTGTATAGATTAGGCAGAAAGATGGAATTAACCATGGTTGATATTTTATTAAAAAAAAAAAAAATGGAAAAGGAGTTAGAGATTTATGTAAGGAAGTAATAGTTATGACCCAGTGAATTTAAACTGGGGAAGGTTGGTAATAAAGGTATGAGAAAATTAATGGTCAGTGAAAACATCTTAGGGTCAATGTATTCTAACCCTGAAACCAAAGAAGAAAAAAAAATAAATTCTGTTGTGTGAATTCTGATTCATGTGATCTCATGTTTTATAGGGTAAAACTTCTCTGTTAAGATTTGCTCGGCACTAATCCTTATGGAAGCATATGCCCAGACCTTTCATGGCTGTGCTAAGTGAGTTTGAACAGCCAATCTTTTGGTTAGTAATCAAGCATAAACCATTGACACTACCCAGGAACATATTCTAACTTCAGGCAAGGTTAAATGATTGTTGCAATCAACATCACAGAAGGTATTTTTTCACAAACATATAATTTTGATCCTGCATGTACCATGTTGTTCCAAGTACAAAGGATTTTGGAGCCCATTGTTTTCTTTTTTGCGATGTTCACTTCCCTCCCCTCTTACCCCTGGCAACCACCAAAGAAAGTTTCCCTCCATATATAAATCTTTCCTTCACCCTCCACAACAACAAACTTATACTATATTTTTCCTTCTGTGATGATTGACTTATTTCACTCAGCATAATGTCCTCCAAGTTCATCCATATTATGCGGTATTTTGCAGACTTCACATTATTCATTAGTCCTGCATAGCATTCCATTATGTGTGTGTTCCATAGTTTGGTCATCCACTCTTCCGCTGATGGGCATTGTTTTCTAACTCAATTTCATGCATTCTAATTTTGATTCCAGTTTTAAAATTCTCTGTTTCCTTTTCACTACAATCAGACATATTGATAAACTATTGAGGTACATAATGTTTGGAAATAGATAGGGTTGGTATTTTCTAACAGAATTTCCTCATGGCATTTTATTTTAGTCATGGTTCCCTGATTTAAGAACAGAAACCTACTAAATCTAATTTGGATGCATTTAGAAAAAGAGCATTAGATTGATAACAAAACTCAGAGAAAGTAAATGAAATAAAGCCAGTATTGTAAAAAGACAGGGACTAAAGTCATAGTCTCCACTTTTAAGGGCTACCTGGACTTTCTCATCTAGACTTTCTATGACTCTTTTCTTCCTTTGCTGGACTATACCACATACATTTGCAACTCCATTGCTGCCAACACTAAGACTCCCTGTCTTTATAGTGGTAGGACCCATGACCATCTGACGAGTCTGTGTGCATAGTATTCAAATGTGAGAAGAATCTGATAGATTAAGCTCAGTTTTTATATTAGGTCAGGTGTAGTCCAATCAATGTGGTCAGGCAGGAGGAAGAGTGTACGTGTCCAATCATTAGCAGTCCAATTAAGCATACATAAGTTGAACAAATCACTTCTTTTTTTTTAAAGAAAACCTATGTCATATCCCAGGAGAATGATGTGACTGTCTGCTTCATAAGATGATTGCCTTTCAACACAGTGAGGGCAGTTCTACTCTGTTCTGTAGGGTCACTATGAATTGAAATTGACTTGATGGCAATGGGTTTTGTTTTTTGGTATCTTATATGAACACCTAAACATGGATTAATTAGCTTTGTCTCCAAATCAGCTTTCTGATTCCAAAGTTCTGTTCCAAGTACAACACTTTCCTAATTACCTAAAGTAAAACTCTCCTACTCTCCAAGTTACCTTTGGATGCTTCATTTTATCTAGGTTTTTTTTTTTTTTCCTCCTTCGTAGTTGGTCCCTTATAGCCCTTTCTCATTATCTCCAATTCAATTTGGATCCTTATTACTGTTAATAAGTCTTATTAGAGGGTTTTATTATTATTATTATTATTACTAGTTTGAGCTGTTTTTATAGGTAATTGGGTACAAGTGTATTTAATTAGGATAATTTCAACCATACTAAAGAGTTAATAGTGGGCATTTGACAATTAAAATAAGATTGTGCACAAAAACCATCAGGCTGTATCATTATATTTTGTCAAGAGGAAAAAGAATTTTTCAGATTCATATAAAATAATAAGAACTAAGCCTGAAGCATTATAATATACAATTTCTTCAATAAGTGTATACAATAGAGGAAACAAATGATTAATGCATTTAGCTGCATTTAGCTGTTAACCAAAATGTTGGAAGATCAATTCTACCCAGAGGGACATTGTATAAAAGCATATTGCTTTTGTCCATTTTTGCAGTCCCTGTGTCAATCCATCTCATTGAGGGTCTTCCTCTTTTTTTTGTTGATTCTCTACCTTACCAAGCATGATATCCTTCTCCAAGGACAGGTCCCCCCCAACAACATGACCTAAGTAGATGAGATGAAGTCTGGCCATTCTTGCTTCCAAGGAGCATTCTGCCCGTGCTTTTGCTTGGACAGATTTGTTCCTTCTGGCAGTCCATGGTATTTTCAGTATTCTTGGCCAACACCACAATGCAAAGGCATCAACTCTTCTTTGGTCTTCCTTACTCATTGCCCAGCTTTCACAAGCATGTGAGGTAATTGAAAATACTATGGCATGGGCAGGTTCACCTTAGTCTTCACAGTGACATCTTTGCTTCTTAATACATTAAAGATGGCTTTTGCAGCAGACTTTGCCAGCACAATACAACATCTGATTTCCTGACTGTTGCTTCCATGGGTGTTAATAGTTATGTTGAGGGCAAAATGTAGGCATCTCTTTTTTATTCCCCCAAAACCTTCTTCTTCTTCTCCTTCTCCTCCTCCTCCTCTTTCTCCTTCTTCTTCTTCTTTCTTTTGAATATTTTGTTATGTTTTAGGTGAAGGTATACACAGAAAATTAATTTCCCATTCAACAATTCATACAGAAATTGTTCCATGACATTGGTTACTAGACCGAGAATGTGTCAGCACTCTCCTCATTTCCACTCTGTCTCCCTTGTTTCCATCCCTCCATTTTCTCTGCCCTCCTTGCCTCCTTATCTTCGCTTTTGGGCAAATATTGCCTGTTTGGTCTCCTGTAGGTGATTTTTTTAAGGAGCACATTCCCTATGGGTGTTATTGTTTATTTTATAGACTAATCTATTACTTGGCTGAAAAGTTACCTCCTGGAGTGGCTTCAGTAACAAGTTAAAATGTTGTTTAGGTTGATAGTCTCAGGGGTTCCTCCAGTCTCTATCTGTCCAGTAAGTCTAGTTGTTTTTATGAATTAAAGTTTTATTCCACATTTTTTTCCCATTATAACTGGAACGTTATACTGTGTACCCAGTAGAATGATTGGTAGTGGTAGCTGGGCACCATTTAGTTCTTCTTGTCTCAGACTAGAGGAGGCTGTGGTTTGTGTGGGCCATTAATTCTGTGGACTAATTACTTCCTTGAGTGTTTGGTTTCCTTCACTCTTCTTTGATGCATACAGGAAGGAGGGTATGACTCGGGTCTGATTCGATGGCACATAACAACAACAACAACACAATATAGCATACAAATCTGCATAATCATTAACAAAGTTTTGGTTGTCATTACAATTGTTGCAAAATTGCCTTTTTATAGCATTTACCATAGTTGTCCTTCACTCTCACATACCTTTCGGTATCTTCATTTACTTTGGTCATGTTGTGCTGACTTCCCCAATATTGTGCACTATATATCCTTCACCAGAATTAACACATATGAGCTGTCTAGTGTGTGATTCTTTCTCCCTCTCCCTCCCACCTCTGGTAACTATCAAAGAATATTGCTTTCTGTGTGTAAATCTAATCTTAACTTTCTATAAAAGTAGTATCATACAATATTTGTCCTTTTGTGATTGACTTATTTCACACAGCATAATGTCCTTCACATTCACCAATGTTATGTTTTATGGACTTATTATCATTATCTCTTTATCATTAGGTAATATTCCATTGTATTCATGTACCGCATTTTGTTTATCCAGTCATCCCCTGATGGACACTTAGGTTGTTTCCATCTTTTCACTATTGTGAATAGTGCTACAGTGAACATTAGTGTGTCCCCTAAGGTGTTCTTAAAGTAGACATTAAAAAATATTAATTGTTTAATAAATAGCTTAATTCATGTCTTGGTGGCAGGGATTAACTATACAATTGTCCTGAAACAGTGCTATAGAAAAATTATGTCTTGATTTTGTCTTGAAATTTATAAACAGAAACTGGGAATTGCTTTCTGCAACTTATCATATTATAAGAAGAAAACTAATGTGAGAACACAGCACAAATACAGTTTTTATATATGAAAGCATATGAGTAGTGTAATCTCAATGTTTCTGAAGAATATGGTTTTGTGATTAATCCACAGACTTGGAATTTTAATGAAGGGATGACAACATGATATGCTGTTACAGATTAAAAAAAAAAAAAAAAAACAAAAAAAACAATGGCATATTCTATCTTTGAAAGTTCAGCCAATTCAGCCAAACCCATCATCTTCTGACTAGAAAAGAGAAATAAGCAGAAGCTGAGTTGATTAGGGGATACAGTTGAGTGCTAACAATACTCATGATTCTAGTCATGTAGTGAAGACAGTGGAGACACAGAGGGAAATGGAGAGATTATTAGTTAGATAAAAGTGAATAAGAAAATAGAGCCTTTCACCTATATGTCATTGGTTCACAATGTCATTGAGTAAATCTGAAGACCATGAATTCTGCTTTGAATTCAGCTTGAGTTCTAAACTTGACAGCATATTAATAAGTTGCAAAGACTGAGAAAACCATATCCTGACGTGATTTTTATTGGCAATGCCTGGATTGGTTCTCTAATTGTTGAGGTAGCGTGGTGAAATCACTAATTGAATATGACATTTCTATAAAATGCTACTACATATACTGCAGTGCATACTGCCAGGTGGTAGGAGCTCTGGTGGTGCAGTAGCTAAAGCATTCAGCTGCTATCCAAAAGATTCGTAGTTCAAACTCCCCAGCCAGTCCTTGGAGAAAGATGAGGCAGTCTCCTTCTGTAAAGATTTACAGCCTTGAAAATTCTACTCTGTCTTATAGTGTCCCTATGAGTCAGTATCAACTTGATGGCAGTGGATTTTATTGCCAGGTGAATTGGATGTACATTCTTTGCCTTGTCAAATGATAAATTTAAAGGTAATAATGATAATAAAAAAATTGTCAATGGATTCAAAATTGTCAAGGTGAGATAATTTCACTGACAAAATAAGAGAAATAAGTCTTTGGAAATTACTCCTTCAGGTATCCTCTATAATTTTAAACATGAATCAGTACTTAAACATGTGTTCTAATAAAAAAAATGCTTCCTCGGAGTGTATTTGCAGGCAAATATGTTTTAATCTGAAGGAGAGAAAAATATTTACCTTTTTGAACGTATCTCTTTTATTATCTGCTTATTTGCCTGAGATTATATTATTAGAGTCATTCTTTTGAATTAGGATATTGATTCCAGAAGGCTCCTCTGAAAAGACAACAATGTTGTCTTAAAGCATATGTTTTATGCTCTTACATAACTATGTAATTTTGAATTTGAAAGAAAGAAATCTGCCTTCCAGTGAGCATTTCCTGTAAGGCAGGCCTTGGGTTGTGTAAACATTTAATGTGCTTGGCTGTTAACCAAAAAGTAGGCAGTTTGAGTTCACCTAGATGCACCTTGAAAGAAAGGCCTGAGGATCTACTGAAAAATCAGTCATTGCAAACCCTATGCAGTACAGACCTGCCCTGACACACATGGGGTTGCCATGAGTCAGAATTACTCAACAGCAACTTCTTTATAGGTCAAACCCACTGTTTGACATTCTGAAGCATAACAAAGTGTACTTTGAAGAGCAGAGCTGCATTTTTCTCATCCCCAAGATTTTGTTCCAATGTACTGGACTGCTGCTATCATGTGGACAGAGAGCAATAAATAGTTATTGAGTGAGGCATTTTGTTTAACCTCACAATAGCCATAAGAGGTAGAAATTGTTATCTTTTTGAACATCTCCAATTTTTGAGTTTATGTAACCTGTTCAAGGTCATACAACTCATAAGTGGTTGCAGTTAAGATTAAACAAGGTCCGTCTCATTCTAGAACACACCCACTTTCAACACCACCATGACAGCTCTACATGGAAAAGGCTGCCAAATGATAATCTGTCTTATTTTTTTCCCTTTGGTAATGTAGAAATTAGTGGCCAGAAGTATTAAATAACTTATCCAAGTGACTCAATCTGCAAGATGGTTTACAAAAGAAGCTGATTAGGTAAATCTCTTCTTACTGTGAACAGCCATCTAAGATGTAGATTTTTGCATCATGTTTTCATAGATCTTTGCTTCTGGAATAATCCTTATAGAATATTTACCCCAGTGGTTCTTAAAGTTTCTTCTTTCCCTTCATCCAATCCATTATGTATCCACCTCTAAAAGATTGGTAGTTGAACTCACCAGCCAGTCCTCGGGCATTTATCTCATGGCCAACCATTTCTCATTATATCCAATACTAAGCTAAGCTCTTTTTTAGAATACTGCTTCAGGTTCCTAAGTTGTCTCCTTGATTCTCATCCTTTGTTCGAGTCCCCCCAAAACTGGGCCTTTCAGGTGGTCACCAATTCACCAGATTCATACAGCCTAGTGATAGTAGAGCTAAGGAGAGAACTTAAATTCCTAATGTTCTTTCCATCACTTTATGAAGTATTCAAGCAGCCTCAGATGTAAAACTTGAGATAAAAATGCCACTGGCATAATCTCTACTTAGAATACAATGCTACTTTTAAACATTTTTCGAATGTGGAATTTTGGGATTGCTTATGGACTTCAGCAGAGAGGATAGAAGTGTCTGCGGATAGGAAGGATCATCCAGTAAGAGTTTCCACCTTCCACATTTCCAGCAACTTACTTTTAGGGGCACAAATGCTCTCTACCCCATGTAAGCATAGTTCCATCTTACATATTAAGATAGTTCTTAAAGAGATATGACTTTTATGTAGTAGTATGCTATGCATGAGCATTTAATATTAAATCAATCTCTGGATCTTTAGGATGGTCAAGGTTGATTATTCAAGTCATTGCCTAACTCGTGGAGTGATTAGTCTTCCAACTGATACAGTATATTACTCTGTGAGGAAAAGGGAAAGACTTATTTAAAGTGCTTGCTATAAAGTAATGAGAGGAGAGTTTTTAAGAAAATATTGTGTGCAGTAAGATGGCACTTTGGGAACATACAATGGAACTATTTACTAGGTAAATTTGGTGAGGTTAATATCTGGTAACACTTGTCTGTACACATTTAAAGTGGGAATTTATTGAGCACTGATGGACATTAAAAGACCATTGGATTCCTTCTTTCAGTCTACAGATTTTTGGAATGTGAAAGATTATTTAGAAAAGAAATGAACACAAACTGATCTCTTCCTCTTTAGCCAGAGTGTTTTTGTTTACATGAGAAATGTAATGATCTCCCTTATGCTAAGTGATTGTTGACAGTGATAATCTAGACAAAGGGATTACAGCTACCTCTGTGAAGCGAAGCATGCAGCCTGTCAGTGCAAGTCCAGCCAAGGAAAAGAGGTAGAGTATAGAAGGTAAACTGATATGAGACTCCAGTTCATAGAACACTGAGCCTCACAATAGAAAGAAAGCCCAACCACACAATATGCCTTACCTTTAGGTGAACATAAAGTACATTGAAGTGTTCATGTGTAATTTTCCAACATGGTTTACACAGTTTCATTGGTTGATAATGTTTTAATATGAATTATTTTGACCCATATGAATGCCAGAATTTCAAAATAATTTCATACATTTATAGTTTATTTTCCACCAGAAATATACAATGTAGTGAAGAAAGACTGACAATAATATTGTCTCATGGTCAATTTTTTTCATTTAAGTGTTTAATTACTAGTTGAAAAGTTGGTGATTTGAACTCAACCAGAGGCACCTTGGAAGACAGTCCTGAAAGGTCATAGATTTGAAAATCCTATGGAACATTTCTACTCTGTGCTCATGAGGTCATCATGAGTTAAAATGACTGTGTGGCAACTAGTGACAATAACAACAACATAGGTTACTTAACACCAGCAAAATATCATGTAGCAAAGAAAGGCAGACACTATAATATTATTTCATGTCCAATTCTTTCTTTGGTTTTTAATAAAGAGTTGAAAATAATATCAACAAAGATTTATTGAGAGGTTAAGTACCAGGCAGATCACTTTATATGCATCCTTTTATTAATTTTCACAGAAATTGTTAAAGTACATGGCAGACACTTATTAAAATATTTTTGAATAAATAAATAAATTGAGCAGATGATAGAAATATGCCTTGAAGAGTTAAATAACATTTTTCAAGGCCACAAATTTAGTAAATAGCGGAGAGGAGACTTGAACTCAGGTCTCTGTGACCCCAGAGTATATATTCTTAATCACTACATTATGCTAGAGAATACAGGGCTTAATAGAATAAATCTATGAATTAATGCCTAGATAGACAAGATATTTAATAAGTAGAATAGAAACATATAGTCTAAGAGTTCTATACCATATCATTAACTATAACTTCCATTCACCAATCTCAAAGCTTTATTGTAAATATAATTTGGGATGCATACTTCATAGAGGCTTTATTACTTCACATTTAAAAGGTGAAAATCAAATATTTTGTAGTTTCCTTCTAAAGCTATATTTGGCTGCTTGACTGAGTCCAAATATTTAACTCTTTTCCTTCTGCTAAGTTCATTGAAATGATCATAAAGGAGCATGGAAGATAATACATTTACAAAGTTACTAGAACTCGTGGGGTGAAAGTTGACCAACAGTATACCAGAGATTTTTATACATTTCTGCAATATAGAAGATGATGGCATAATATGGATGCTTAAACCTGAGTGGAGCTCGGAACATGCACAGACCAGAGTATAACACCAGGGGTTCTGGGGCTCTAATTAAGCACACACAGAAAGCTCAGAGCTATCAGGGAGATATTAAAAAAACAAAACAAAACAAAACAAAACAAAAAAACCTGAGCAATTTATTTGCGAGGACCAAGGACTTCTGCATAGGAACTTGTATCATAGAGTAGATGAATAGATATATAGCTGCTTTTGGATCCCTGGGTGACGCATATGGTTAAGCTCTCAGTTGTTAACCAAAAGATTGGAAGTTTGAGTCATCCAGAAGAACTTTGGAAGAAAGGCCTACTAATTTACTTCCTTCTGAAAAATCAGCCACTGAAAGCCATATGGAACACACTTTTACTCAGAAATACCTGAAGTTTCATGATTCAGAATCTACTTGTTGGCAACTGGATTCCAGAATCAGTAACTACTAAAATTTAGCATATTCCTTGTCCACATATCCAAAACAAATCCTATCTGTTAACATGCCTGCCTTGGTGTAAAGAGATGGCAGCTCATTTAGGAAAATGGAGAGAGGAGCCTTCAAGAGAAGGTGAAATACAGGTTAATGCAACAAATCCATAAAGTTTACCAATGCCAAATTACTTTGAATCCCCATCCAAAAATAAATGCACAACCAAATCTATCATGTGTTTGATGCATTTAGGCAGCAAAAAGTAAATCTAACATTAAAATATTCAACAATTTATACTAGAGGCCAAAACATAATTTAGAAAGGAGAAAGAGAGCTAAAAAATTATTATAAATGTCCTCAGAGAGCTTGAGAGAATAATTTGAACTGATGAAAACAACTGATAACATTTACTGAGTGTCTATTCTGTGTGCCAGGCCCTGTGCTAAGAGATTATGTACATTATCTCATTTAATCCTACAACAGCTATTATTTTCCCAGTTACAGGGCAGACCACTGAGACATAAAGGAAATAAATGATGTGCTCCAATATATGTCTAATTAGGTATGAGTCTATTAAAAAGAAAAAAACAAGAGTAAAACATATTGCAACAAAATAAACTAATGAAAAGTTTAAGGAAAAATAAACTAAGATATATAGCAAGCGTCAGCAAATCACAGCCCATGATCTATTTTTGTATGGTCCTTGAGCTAGGAATGGTGTTTGCATTTGTAAAGGAGTGTTAAAGAAGGAGAAGAAGAATGCAACAGAGACACTATGTGAATATGTGACCCACACTCTTCACCCTTAAAGCCTAAAATATTAACTATCTAGCTTTTAATATGGCATTTTGTTGCTCTCCAATATAGAGCATTAATCTAGGAGGTCCATATTCCAGGTAATGGGCTGCCACCAAAATAGAAAAAAATAGGTAGAAGAAAATCAATAAATTCATAAAATGAAAATTCCCAGAGGTGATGAAAGATGTAAATCTTTAGATTGAACGAGTTCACTGAGAGGTCAGTAACAAGAACAAAAACAGAAAGAAACGTGACACACACGTGTGTGTACACATGTATACACACATATACCCTGCATTTAAATACATTGCAGCAAACTAGCTAAACACCTTAGACAAAGAAAACATGCCAATCATTTCCACGAAGGCTAAAGAGAGGGATTGTTTGTAAAAATGCATGAAAATAATAATGGTATCAGAGTTCTTACCAGTATTATTTGATGCTGAAATTTCTGAGGTCATTACTGTGTCACTATTGTGCTGAATGATACTTGACACATAGTAAATGCAAAGTAAACAGCTGGGCAAATGAACTGCACCATATCAGCAGGCTCAGCCACCAAGTGTACTGATAAGAGTACCCTGCTCTGAATTTCAAGTACATCAATACCTGCTGAAACCTGCTGGTCCTGCACCTTCTGTGACCGCTTGCTTGAAGCAAAGGGAGACGATGAGTTATGACTCTCATAACTATTTTACACTATTCTATTCTTTCAGTGTTATAAAAACCAACATAAAACTCACTGTTGCCGAGTTGGACCCGACTCATAGAGACCCCTCCTTGGGTTTCTGAGGTGGTATCCCTATGGAAATAGATTGTCCAATCTTCCTTCCCAGGAGTGGCTGGTGGGTTTGAACAGTCAGCCTTCTGTTTAACAGTCAAATGTCTTAGGCATTATGCCACCAAAGGTGTTAAATCTTTTTAATTATGGGCTAATATATATTTTTAATGATAGGCATCCTTTATGAGATTTTTCTTATCAAGGAGAAATGAACGGATGAATAGTTGAAACAAGGTCAGATTTGGAGGATCATTTTTAAATTCAACATGAGAAACACTAGGACAAAGGCAAATATTCCTAATGTTCTGTAGTTTTCATTCATCTCTGTGAAGAATTCTCTGTTTTCCTCCCAATATATATCAAAAAAATAAATAAATGAATCCCATGATTACAGAAGAAACAGTACTAACATTAATTCATTATTTTTCTTTTTGATTCATATTTCTTTATTTGGACTCTGTAGTGCAATGGGTTTCTCTTTATTATGGGCTTTCTGACTCTGGGTCTGTAGTTCTGCCAAGATGATTTGCTAGGCCATAATTTTGCAATGATGTTGACAGTCTACTACGCAAATAAGATGACTATAGCCTACTGAGGAGATTAGTCAGTTTGTGGTCTTGGTGAGAAGAGTTGGCTTATGAAAGAGCCAACCCCACAGAAGTCAAGGGGGACCTCACACCCAGAAAAATCTGGAGCAAAGTTATCCTTTAGACCTTAGGTCCCTGTGCTGAAAACTTCCTAGACTCAGGAGTGAAACAGCTGTGACTGAAGATAGTTGTGCCATGGGATGGCAGCTGCGTGGATGGCAGTGGCGTGGGGCCTGGAGATCGCTGCAGTGGGCTCTCTGATCCACAGAACGAGAAAGCAGAGTGTCTTTGAGCAGGAGGTTTACTGCCATAGTACGGTGCCTCTGGCACTTACTGGTAGACCCAATAGAGCTGTAGCACTTGCCAAGCAAGACCAGCAGCAGAGGCCAGGTCTAAGTGAGAGGCAGATGGCAGAGGCTACAGAACCATGGTCTGCTTACAGACACGGCCTAGAAGAAGCTGAGAGTTGTTTTGGTTAGAAGCTGTCCTGATTTACAAACTTGTATCCTGTCTCCTGGGGAGCTCTGATAGCATAGTGCCTAAGACACCTGACTACTAACCAGAAGACTGGCAGTTCAAACCCACTCCTTGGAAGAAAGATGGGGCAATCTACTTCCATAGTGATACTGCCTCGGAAACACAAGGAGGGGTTGCTGTGAGTCAGGTCTAACTTGGTGGCACATAACAACAACAACACAACATCCTGTCTCCTGAGTTGCTCCTGTTACTTCTGAGTTGGTGTTGAACTTGAATTGTAGCCTGTTACTTCCCTAATAGATCCCATTATCGTGATTATGGTCTGTGAGTTCTGTGTGACCATTGCAACAAATTAATATAACTCAGCAGAGAAATAGAGAGGGCTGTAGGTAGGAAAGCTGGTGTCAGAATTGGTAGGAAAAAAAAAAAAGTTGTAGGGTGGAGGTATGTTTGACCTCCAACTCATAGGAATCAACTTTGGTCTAATGGTGATGCTCATTCTCCCTCATGAATTTAGGTGGCTTCTGATGCTACTAACTTACACTCTTTCAATTAAAATACAATTTTTAAATATACAAAATTCCTTTATTGAAATATAAATCCACATTAATTTGATATAATACAAATATATATATATATATATATTTAAAATTTTATTGTGATTTAGGTGAAAGTTTACAGAGCAAATTCATTTTCCACATGGTAACTCACACACATTTTGTTTTACGACATTGACTGCAATTCCCACAATGTAACAGCTCTCATCTTACTTCTTCCCTGTAGTTACCTCTTCCCTGTGTTCTTTCCTATGCATTCCTGCACTTGAACTATTTCTTTCTTTAAATAATAGATAAAATTTAAATATTCAGTAATATGATCATCTCCTACAAAATTCCATTTTGTAACCACAAAGAGGATATACAACTTGCCTAAAATCATAAACTATTAAGTTGCACAGCAGGGATTCAGACGTCCTTTAGCTGATGCATGACATAAATTGTAGTAAATTTAGCATTCATATACCAAAAATCAACATGAGGTATGTAAATAACCTTACATCTTTTATTTTGCAGAGAAATAAGTGTTAAACATAACATATGTTATTGGAGAGTACTTTTGATCTTTGAGATTGGTAGTTTTTTTGAATAAGAGATAGAATAGCAGTGTGATGAGTCAGGGTAGTTTTAGACAATAGGCTAAGAGAGAAATGGAAATGTGAATATATATACACCAGTGAGCAGTAAAACTTAGACTAGAAATTGAGAGTTCATCCTTGGGTCTTGCCTGTGATTTATTTACAAACCAAACCCAGGAAGTGGGATGGATATTTGGATCATTTCCCTTTCCCCTTCATAATACTGTTTGCAAAACTCCAGTGGGAGAATGTTCTTTTGAAACCAGTGAAATGTGAAGTATGGCCAGTTTGCTTTTTATGTGCTATGTATTTCACCCTAGTCTATATTTATGAATCTATTATTATATGCTAAGCACTTCTTTGAAATTACATTGGTATTTTTTCCCTTGTGAAATATAATCTTCCTTGATAAGTCTACACAGAAAATAGACTGTATTTTATAACTATGATTACAACTCGTTGGAATAAGACTTACGATATTTAAATGCCTTCTTGAAGGGTCTGATAATGACAGAGGCTGGATGCATTTGTTTTTGTAGGCATGATGTTTGTTGTGTTGAAGGAATGTAGGTTAATTACCTCTCTGTCCTTAAACTTTAAAAAAAAAAAAAGGTCATTCAAGTTGATTTCTACTCAGTAACCCCTGTGCCATGTGTCTGAGGGTAGAAATGCACCTGTGCCATGTGTCTGAGGGTAGAAATGCACCTGTGCCATGTGTCTGAGGGTAGAAATGCACCTGTGCTATGTGTCTGAGGGTAGAAATGCACTGCGTGGTTTTGCCAGTGGCTGATTTTTCAGGAACAGATTTCCACAACTTTCTTCTGAGGTCCTCTGTGGGGACTCAAAACACCCAATCATTCATTAAGCAGCGCAATGTGCTAACCATTTGCAGCACTAGTGATTGTAGCAAAGTTTAAATGCTCATTGTATTGTAGAATAATTGTCAACATTTTTAGAAATAGGATGGGAAAACTGGTAGAGATTCAAAGCAGTGTAATAAATCTACAATAAATATACTGAAAATCATTCAATACTCCCCTCCGCTACATGAATGCTCAGTTGTAACTTAAATGTCTTATAATGAACATTCTGATCATTAAAAATATACTCATGATTTTAATAATATCAATTGTTCCAAATAATTTATTAATGTAATTAGCATGCAGTTTTGCAACTACTCATTTGCTTTGAGTTTTATCACAGGTGTAACTAGTAAATCAGCCATTATTGCTGATATCAACCAAATCCTTCAGAACATGAAAACATGATATAAATGAGCTTTTGAATTATTGTTATTAATTTTATTAGCAGTTGAAACTTGAACTCTTACTCTTGGATTGAAAGCTAGTATTGACTCGTGGAGTTTAGTTGACAGCACTATAAATTTAAATTGTTTTTATTGATAATCTATCTTACATGTATAAAATTAAACCATTTTTGTGATTGAAATAGTGTTAGAAGGCTTATATCTGGAAATAAGACATGGTTCACTAGCGATAAATTTTCATACATATAAAAAAAATGAATATGTCATATAGATTGTTTTCTTTGTGTCAATGCATTCGTATTTCTAGAAAACCAACATTTTAGAGTTTTAGATAATGTAATTTCTAATCTCTACAATATGGTGTTCACTGATTTTCATAATTCAATTATGTTTATGCTAATAGGAAATCTGTTTTCTGCAATTTTGATGGAATTCACCTTACTCAATTTTCTGGAATGATTACTGATTTTATTAGCTTTTCTAAGAGTGCATTTCTTAAAGTCAGCATTTAATATGCCTATACTTTTAAATTGTATTTTAAAATAATTGTCATTTATTGAGATTGTACATACTAAGATAGCTTAGGTACATTCTTAACACAGATAAAAAAAAAAAAAATGTTTGCCTGAGCTCTTAGGAAATTATTCCCTTTTCTTTTTTGACCTTTCATTTTAATTTAGTAAAAGTATTTTTTTAAAAAAAATACTATTCTGATGTATATCTTCATCTATTATATCTTAAAAGTTATTCAAGAACATAATACAGATACAATTTATCCATAGTTTATGTGTATTTAAATGCTCATTTACTGATTGAATGACCAAATCAATTACTGAATGACATGACTAATTTTATTTAGGTTTCAACTTACTTTTTACCCTTCAGTAATTTTATCAATACATTTATTAATATTAGTAGAATATTTCTGGTAATAGAAGTCAGCAGAATTTGCATTTTTCTGGGCCATATCAATGCGTGTTAAGGGTAAAGATATACATGGAAAACTGTGTACCAATCATATGGTTACTGAAGTGGTTGTGGGCATTGGATTTTTTTCTTAAAGTCCTTAGTAAGCATTTGAATAAGAGAACGATAGAACAAAGTCATTTTCACATGCCGGAATACTGACATGCATCTTAGGATATCACATTTATTTTGTTTCTGGAAATGGCCCTCCACTTCTAGCTATTTCATTCTATCAATACTTCTACTAAACACTTAAACATTTCTCGTATTTATCCACTCTCATACTATTCCAGTTATAGTTCAAAACATCATCAAATGAAATTCTTCAGGTTGATAAAGAGTAGAGCAAATCCCATGAAGTGATAAAGAGAACTTGAGGTAATTCTGTAGATAAATGTAAAAGTTATAGGTATATTTAAATATTTCCTTCTCTTGCCTGTGTTAGAAGATAGCTGTATGAAACAATTAATTATAAAATTGCCTTGTAGCGCTTACAAAGTGTAAGGATGTGACTTACATGACAATAATAACACAATGGAAGGGAAAAGGAGGGACAATCTGGTACCATAGTGCCTAAGGCACTTGACTGCTAACCAGAAGGCTGGCGGTTCAAACCCACCAGCCACTCCTTGGAAGGAAGGTTGGGCAATCTAGTTCCATAGTGATACCTCCTCGGAAACCTACAGAGGGGTCACTATGAGTTGGGGCCAACTCGACAGCACATAACAACAACAACAACAACATATTGGAGAAAAGTAATTATGTAATTTTGAAATTAGTTTCATCAGAAGGTTGTTGTAAGAAAGGCACTGCAACTCATAGAGCAAACACTTAAAAAACAAAAACAAAGAAGTATTCGAAAAAAGGAATTAAAATGCTACACAAGGAAATACTTCTGTAACAAAAAAGTTGACATAAAAGAAAAACAGAGGAACAAAACAAACATGAGACATATAAACAACCAATAGCAAAATGCAGATATAAATCAAAACATCTCAATAATTACATTAATATAAAATAATTAAGCACTCCAATAAAATGCAGAGATTGTTATAGTGGACAGAAAACAGGATTCAGCTATATGCTGTCTATAAGAGATACATTTAGAGTCAAAAAAACAAAGAAATTAAAGTTAAAAAAAAAAGGAAATAAAAGCCATGCAAACAGTAACCATAAGAGAGCTAGAGTTATGTTAATATCATACAAAATTGATCTTTAGCCACAAAAGTTACTAGAGACAAAGTGGGACATTTTATAATGATAAAAGGATATACAACAATTATGAGTTTAGATGCACCTAACAACAGAGCACCAAAATACATGAAAGAAATTGGCAGAACTGAAGGGAGAAGTAGACAATTCAAGTCAAGGGAAAGTCAAGTGGCGATATCTTTTAGGCAGCAGTCAGATATATGGATTTACAGCTAGAAAATGGATCTTGAGAAGAGAAAGCAAATAGAGGATAACAAAACTTACCTATGGGAGTAATTATATCACCTGAGGAGTGTGTGTGAGGTGAAAAGAAGAGAGGGAACCTAAGAGGCAACATCATTCAAGGGACTGCCACAGAAGATCTTTGGCCAGAAAAATAAGAGAAAAAAGCAGGAGAACATTGTATCACCAAAATAAATGTTTTAAGAACAAGTAAAGGTGAAACAAAGTCTGGCCATTCTTGTTTCCAAGGAGCATTATGGCTGCACTTCCTCCAAGACAGAATTGTTTGTTCTTCTGGCAGTCCATGTTATTTTCAATGTTCTTCACCAACATCACAATTCAAATGCATAAATTCTTTTTTGGTCTTCCTTGTTCACTGCTCAACTTTCACTGCATAAAGGCTATTGAAAATACCATGGCTTGAGTCAGGCACACTTTTGTTTTCAAAGTGACATCCTTGCTCTATAATACTTCAACGAGGTTATTGTAGCAGATTTGTCCAGTGCAATACATCATTTAACTATAGTTAATGTAATTATCGGAAACTCTGGTAGCATAGTGGCTAGGACACTTGCCTGCTAACCAGAAGGCTGGCGGTTCAAACCCACCTGCCACTCCTTGGAAGGAAGGTTGGGCAATCCTACTTCTGTAGTGATACTGCCTCGGAAATCCAAGGAGGGGTCGCTATGAGTTGGGGCCGACTCGACGACACATAACAACAACAACAACAATGTAATCATCACAATAACTATCTATTTGTGCACTTCTATAAGTTAATTGGTATAACCAGTGTTTATTCTAATTAATTTGTCCCTTTGTTCTCTCTTTGTCACTTGATTGCTTGATTTCCTCTCTCAATTCTGATAAACTTTGTTACTTCAGCATATTCAAAGAATCTTACTGTGGTTATAAGTACAAACTAGTATGTGACAATATTTTAACATTGACTAATTCTTTAAAAATATATATTAAATCCTTTGAACAATCTGTGTCAAATTGGAAATAAACGTATAGGACCACTGTTTGCCAACTCTATATATGATCTTGGGTACACTCCCTGCTTCATAGACCTACCTGATAGTTCAGCCTGTCCACCCTTCTATCCACCCATATAGTCATGTTTGCCTTTACTAACAACGTAGTACTGTATGTGCAAAAGGGTTCATCTTTGTTGTCTGTACCTCCCATGTACCTCTCTATGTCTTTCTCTTCCTCAATGCCACCATATTGATCACTCACATTTGGTACATTGCCCTTCTCTTCACCCAAATCAATACTTATCTCTATCTGTCTAACAGCGTTCCCTCCCCTCCCCTCCCACCCCTGGTAACTGACAAAGAAAATGTCCTTCCATAGATAAACCTTTCCTTCACTTTTACAATAATGGACAAATACAATATTTGTCCTTCTGTGATTGACTTATTTCACTCAGCGTAATATCCTCCAAGTTCATCCACATTATGTGGTATTTTGCAGATTCTCGGTTATTCTTTAGGGTTACATAGTATTCCATTGTGTAGATGTACCATAGTTTGGTTATCCATTCCTCATTTGAGGGACACCTAGGTTGTTTCCATCTTTTGGCTATTGTAAATAGTGCTGCGATGAACATGGGTGTGCATATGTCTGTTCTTGTCATGGCTCTCACTTTTTTAGGATATATACCTAGTAATGGAATGGCTAGGTCAAATGGTATTTCTAGTTCCAACTTTTTAAGGAATCACCATACTACTTTCCACAGTTGTTGTACCATTTTAAAGTCCCACCAGCAGTGTATGAGAATCCCAATTTCTCCACATCCTCACCAGCATTTGCTATTTTCTGTCTTGTTGAACTTTGCTACTAGTGCTGAAGCAAGATGGTATCTTACTGTTGTTTTGGCTTGCATCTCTCTAATATAGCTAATGATTGTGAGCATTTCTTCATATGTCTGTTCACTGCTGAATATCCTCCTTGGTGAAGTGTCTATTCATGTCTTCTGCCCATTTTTAACTGGATTATTTATCTTTTTGTTATTGAGGTGTTGGAGCTTCGTATAGATTCTAGACATAAATCCCTTGTCAAATATGTCATTGCCAAATATATATATTTTTCCCAATCTGTAGGTTCTCTTTTGACTCTTTTGGAGAAGTCATTTGAAGCACATAAAAATTTGATTTTCAGAAGGTCCCAATCATCTAGTTTCTCTTCTGCTGTTTGCAGATTCTGAGTTATTTTTTCAGGTTGCATAGTATTCCATTGTGCATATGTACCATATTTCAGTTATCCATTGTTCATTTGATGGACACTTAGATTGTTTCCATCTTTTGCTATTATAAATAGTGCTGCAATGAACATGAGTGTGCATATGTCTGTGCATATGTGTGCATATGTCGATTCTGACTCACAGCGACCCCCATTGGGTTTCCAAGGTGGTTAATCTTTACAGAAGTAGATTACCACATCAGTTTAAGTGACCAAGCCAGAATTTAAACTCAAGTCTATCTGATAAAAACTTTTAAAAGTGCTATATATATTATGGACATATGTTTTATTCTAATAAAAATACTGTTTATTTTTCTTTACCTTTCTGAAAATTGAATTCCATCATCACTTCTCTTTTTCATTTCAAGATGGTCTTTTCCTTGATTTGTTCATTCACTTATATAGTTCTATGAATTGTGCATGAGCTATAGCAAAGTATACATTCTTAATATCACTTCACACATTTTAGATTCATTTGTTATATTGCAAAACAGTTTTCTGTTTAATTATTAGTGTGAAACAGAAATGCTGATCTGCCTTCCAACTGCAGTTGCTTAAGTTGTTGTTGCTAAGTGCCGATGAGTCATTTCCAATTCATAGCAACCCCATTCACAGCAGAACAAAACACTGCCCAATCCCACACCAGCCCCACAATCCCTGCTATACTTGAGCCCATCATCGCAGCCACTGTATCACATCTCCTTGAAGGCCTCCCCCTCTTTCGTTGACCCTCCACCCTACCAAGCATGACATCCTTCTCCAGGGAATGGTCCCTTCTTACAACATGACCAA
>NW_006921734.1:3228981-3238769 GCF_000298275.1 Orycteropus afer afer
TTTACTCAGATGTTGCAGCTCTTTCCCAGTCCTATTTTGTGAGCCTTTTAGCCTAAACGGACTATTCCTAAAGTTGCGTGGTAAAAAGTTGCTTAAGTAAAAAGTCTAAAATTATCTGTGTCTTTTCCTTTTCCTTCACATTTCTCCAGCCTAGTCCATGGGATTCACCTCCAAAAGCATTGTTGAGTTTATCTACTTCTCTATCTGTACTGCCACCATCCTAGACAAGCCATCATCATTGTGCTGAAACTACTGTAAACTCCTTCTGATCTAGTTTCTATAAATCCATTCTTGCCCTCAACAATACATCCTCCACACAAATGCCAGTAGATTTTTAAAATAATATATAAATCAGATCATATGACTTCCCTGATTAAAAGCCTACAACCCTTCTCTTCACATTAGGAATAAAATCTTTTTTTGAGCCTGTTGTTATTAGGTGCTACTGAGAAGATTCTGACTCCTCGTGACTTTATGTACAACAGAGGGAAATGTTGTCCAGCCGTGCATCATCCTGACAGTTGCCAGAAGGCTGTAGTCCATCACTGAAGTTATAGTGCCAATCCACACCACCGAGGCTGTCCTTTGCCCTTAGTGGCACTTTATTTCAGCTACATCATGGTCTTCTTTAGGGGCTGATCCCTCCACATGACAAGTCCAAAGCAAGGGAGTCCGACAATTTTCTCTTGTGATCATATGATTTTCATTGGCTGATTTGCAGAACCAGATCATCAGGCTTTTCTTCCTACTCTGAATTAATCTGGAAGCTCCATTAAAATCTGCTGACCATGGGTGACTCTGCTGTTTCTGGCACACTGGCAGCATAGCTTCCAGCATCATAGCAACATGCCAGCACAGTACATGTTGCTATGACATGTGTCACTGTATGACAACATGACAGATGGGTGGTAGTATCTGAACCTACAAGCTCCTTTATCTTCTGGAAGTTGCCAACTTCTCCATTTCTTTTTGTAACACTCTTCCACTTATTCACCATGAGCCTGCAAGGCTGCCTTCCCAGTTGTTCCTTCACCATCCCAAAACTTGTTTCTGTTTTATAACCTTTGCTTTAACTGGACTGCTCTCTCTAAGAGCTTTATGAAGCTGCCTGTTTTTTGCTTTGTCCTTTAGATCTGATCAAAGTGTTACTTCTTCAAAAGGGCTTGCCTTTTTCTAACCATCTTAAAGACTCTTTCCACCCCATTCTGTTTCTATCACCCAAACCCCACTGCCATCAAGTTGATTCTGACTCATAGTGACCCCTATCAGGTTGTCAAGGCTGTAAATCTTCACAGAAGTAGATTACTTCATCTTCCTCCCATGGAGCACGTGGTGGGTTCGAACCACCTACCTATGGTTAACAGCTCAATGCCTTAATCACCGCACCATCAGAGCTAGTTATTTTTGTTACAGTGTCCCAATTAATTTACATTTACACTTATCACTGCCTCCTCTTATTTATTTATCACTCCTCTTGCTTATTTAACATCTGCCTTTGTTGTGCACTATTGAGTCTATTCTGACTTATAGTGACTCTTCAGGACAGAATCAAACTGTCCCATAGGGCTTCCTAGGCTATAATATTTATGAAGGTGGCTCACAATGTCTTTTCTTCTGTGTAGTAGCTGGTGGGTTCAAACGACAAAATGTTTTGGTTAGCAGCAGGGTGCATAACCATTGCACCATCAATGTTCCTTGACTCATGCCTCAGAAAAGATATATTTGCTAGTGTCAGATTATTTTTTCCATGTCAAAGTCCCTACCCTTAAACTTAATAAACCACCTTCATAGCTCATTCTTACTCAGATGCTGCAACATTTCAAGCACATTTAAGAAATATAACAATAGGAAAATATATTCAATATGGGCTTCGTTAAGTACTTGATAACATTTTACAGAGATGGAAGTTATGAAAATACTTGAAAATATTTTTGTATTCATCAGTTAGCAATCAGCAACTTCCAAAATGGATACTTCCACTGCCCAGTTCTGAAAATTTTAAAGAACTTTAGAAATGACATTAGAAATTTGATATACACTAAGTTGTCTTCTGTTCTAGCATCTTGAAGATATCATTATGTTTGTGACTATGATATGAACAAAAGTACTAAGAAATTGAAATTTCTTCTCTTAATATTATTCTACCTTGACATTTCTATCTTGCTTTGAAATGTGAGCTGTCATTGTGTATATATATATATATTACATTTCTCATTTCATGTGATTGGAAGTATTTTTCATTTATATCTATAGCAACCTCCTTGATCATACTTTTAGAAATTCTACCCTCATCTCATCCTGTTTTTTATTCATTGTAGCAAAAAGTAATATCACATCAATAAAATTTGACTCCTCCCTTAAGTTACTGTGCAAGAGCCTGTATCAGAAAGGTAGTCTTGATTTTTGTTTTAAGCTTTGAAGTATACCATATGTTATAGTTGAGATGCTGAAAAACCAACAAATTGTAATTCAGCTGTGTAGATTTTATGAGTCTTGGCAAGGTCTTAAATCATTGAGATATATCACAATATAGTAGCATCTACAAGAAGCAGGCCATGTTTTTTGCTGTTGTTGGTACATCTTTTTGCTGGTGCTGTCTGGAATATTGATTTCATATGCTCAACTCTTTTTGGTGTAGGTATACTCTGAAAGTGACAGAAAATTTCACTGTATATTTTACCTTTCAGGAGGAACAAAGACTTATCACACATAAATTATCTAATATACACAGAAAGCACCAGCTGCAGTAGCTATTTTTAAAGGATACCATGCATTTTAGTTTTCCCTAAACAATTGCAGTAAGAACTTGAATCTATTAGCTTTAGCTGCTCAATAAGGAATTCTAAGAACTTAAATGTGTCAGTTAAAAATTGAAAATGTGGGAAAGATTTTATTGTAAAATGAAAATGATTTGACTCCTTGGGTACCCCGGAAACATTGGGCATAAAATAACACTGGATTTGTGGTATAGATACCAACATTTGCTCTCCAATGGAGAGCTTGGTCAACTCTTTGGAGATGTAGACATCTGTTTGTTTTATGAAAATTGAAACTGTTGCTTAATTAAGCAGGTCATTACTAGATATTACTTTAAAACTGCAAGCAACTTACCTCCCCACCAAGAGACACCATAGGGCTGGGCACACTGGCACTGGGGCTCTTGTTGCAATATGTGGCCAAGGCCCTGGAAGTGCTCTTTTCCTGTTGGTCCTGAAACTCTTCTGCTCCACCCAATGTCACCAGGTAGTCAAGGGCACAAGCAAAGTGTACCTTGCCATTTTCATTCTGGAAATCCTTTTATGCCTTCTTGTGAGCCTTAAATTCCCCTCTTCTGTTCAGGAATACCAGACAGCCCGCAGCACCAGTGACTAGCCTGGGAAGCACTCTTAATCCCTTTGAGCAGGAAATTCTCTTCTCTCACTAGCAGCACTAGCTGTTACAGCCTGGGGAGACTCTTTTTGCCCCTCAAGGAGTACTAGCAGAGACCAGCAGAAGCCCCGGTGGTAGGAAATAAACCTTGCAGACCAAACTTGTAGCACAAAGTCCCTGAAAATTAGATTCAAATAGTCCCCAACTTACAATACATTTGAGTTATGATGAACTACACTCAAGACTGTTTTATTTTACTTTTTATACATCTTATTGTTAGTAATATATACTACAAACAGTGATGTAGCACTTAACAGAACCACACGGATAACTGTCGCTCATTTTCTGACTAGAAATTCCACCCTCATTCCCAGGGATTATCCAGATGATCCAGAACCCTCCACGAGTGCAGTTATTACCACAACTGACAAAATGCCAATGTTGTCCATTTTCTTATGGATGTGTGAGCTTTTAATGTATATATGTATGTATATAATATCTTTAAGTTTATATATAATATATATGTATGTAGCTATTTTTTAAAGGATAACATGTATTTTAAGTTTCCCTCAAAGCAAAAATAAATCTTCAAAGGCAAATAAAGATAAAGTTTATAAAGATAGTGATAATAAAAAGCAATAATGATGAAAACTAAAATAAATTAGGTATTCCACTTAAGTCAGAATCAGTTTACCATAGAATCATTCAAATGGAATACTGTAGTTAGTTGGGGACTAAATATATGGTAGGAAACACAGTCCACAAAGCTAGTTTGGGACCTGGTTACTATACTAAAATGAGATGATGTCTGCTGGAATAATAATAAAAAAAAGTTCAATAGGACACAGTCTCCTGGCATAATACCCTTTCTGGTCAGTATAAAATTTTAAAAGTCATGTCACACCAAGGACCAGAAAAATCACAACTTACATGAGAAAAGCATTCAACTGACACCAACAATGAGATGGTTGTTGTTATGTGCCATCGAGTCGGCCCCGACTCATAGCAACCCCTCCTTGGGTTTCCGAGGCAGTATCACTACGGAAGTAGGATTGCCCAACCTTCCTTCCGAGGAGTGGCTGGTGGGTTTGAACCGCCAGCCGTCTGGTTAGCAGGCAAGTGTCTTAGCCACTATGCTACCAGAACTCCTATTGAGATGGTAGAAGAATATTAAATATTTAAGTTTCCAGTTTCAGGTCTGACATGTAAAGAGCTTGGCAGTTGTCACCCCTTTCATCATAAGAAGAAAAACAACAAGTAAGCAAACCAAAATTCAAGAACTCTTACGTTCATCAAAGAATTGAGGTCAGAGGGCAAAACATTGCCCCTAAAACTGAATATAGCTTACCAAGATCAAAAACCACCCTGAAGCCTGCAACTGGCAGAAAAACCTAAGAAGTAATTGATTTGTTGCTGGAGATTGAATGGGAACTAGCTTGAGAGATAAGCATTCCTGGAGGCCCAGCCTTAGTGGACCCCACACTTTTGTGAGTCTCACCAGCTTCTCACTGTGAGGCTTAGAGAAATATCCCTTCATGCTTCCTACAGGAGAATTGGAAAAATAAGTATTTTGAAACATATAGTGAGCTTACTGTTCTCCTTAACAAAGACCTGCCCTTGAGAAAAACTACTTTACCAGAATTTAACCTACATGGGGTGCAGGGTAGGGCGGTGGGAGCCTTCAGCATCCTTTTTCCTTCCTGTCTTACCTTGTGGGGAGGAGGGGGGACAAAGAAACATATTTGAAGGTCACAGTTCAGGGGTTCAGTCCTAGTAAAAGACAAAGAACTAATCCTGTAAGTAAAGAATGGTTCACCTCCTCCTACACTCACCACTGTCTCAACAAGAGTCTTGAATTCTTGAGCCACTCTTTGAAATCTTCTGTTCATCTATTTTACTTAATCATTTCTTCTGTTCACTTCAACTACTCCACAATCAAGAGCAAGTTTCAGAGTCTCTTCTGACATCCTTTCTGGCCTTTTCTTTCTTTTCTGTCTTTTCAATGACCCTTTGCTGTCTTCATTATCTTAGTTCTCCAGTGCTGCTGTAACAGAAAGACCACAAGCAGATGGCTTCAACAAACAGAAATTTATTCTCTTCTAGCTGAGGAGTCTAGAAATCTGAGTTCAGAGTGCTGGCTATGAGGGAAGGGTAGAGGCTTCTCCACCTTGAGCTTCAGCTCTCTCTTCCAGGCCTGCTGGAGCAAGCTGGAGGCTTTTCCTGACTCATGCAGGAGCTGACAAACTCAACATCGGCAGGAAGTATAGCGGGCTGCAAATTGTTGGCTCACAGGCTGCAAAGGCAACAATCCCAAGATTGGCAGGCAACATGGCAGGCCACTTGTTCAAATCCAGGATCTGGGGATGATGACTAGCCAAATGCAGGATCCTGTCCATATACACTGGAAGGAGGCCACATCCTGAAGGTAACTTTAAATGCTCACAGCAGATTCCACCAGGAAGATGATTATACCACGTCTAATCTCATCAGATTAAGTACATGCAGTTGCCAAACCACTTAAAATAATGAGCTAGCCAAGTTGGTACACAACCTTAAGCACCACGTTCATGTATAATGTCCTTGATGTCATCCTACAACTTTGGTCTTTAGTCACTGATGTTCCATGCATCAAATCCACTCTAGAGATTTTGAGCTAATTATAAACTCAATGAAAGATTTCTATGCCATTATTTTGGATACTGATATTAGAAGCATTCTTAGTGGTATAGTTGAAGCTGTTGTTTTTGTTGTTGTTATGTGCCATGGAGTCGGACCCGACTCATAACAACCCCTCCTTGGGTTTCCGAGGTGATATCACTATGGAAATAGATTGCCCAAACTTCCTTCTGAGGAGTGGCTGGTGGATTTGAACCACCAGCCTTCTGGTTAGCAGTCAAGTGCCTTAGGTACCATGCTACTAGAGCTCCTCTAGTTGAAGCTAGTAGGATTTAAGGAACCCTGGTGGTTCAGTGATTAAAGCTCTTAGCTGCTAACCAAAAGCTTTTTTAACCTACCAGCCTCTCTGTGGGAGAAAGATGTGATGGTTTGCTTCCATAAAGATTTGCATCCTTAGAAACCATGTAAGACAGTTCCACTCTGGCCTATGGAGTTGTTTTGAGTCTCAATCAACTCGATGACAATGGATTTGGTTTTCATTTTCAGTAAGGATATAAACTTTAGATGTTCTGGTGGCCTTCATGCTACAAATGAGGGACACTCAAATTAGACTGAAGGTCATGAAAGACAGCTGTTAGTGGACAATGAGTGGATTCTGACTCATGGTTAACCCATGTATGCAGAGTAACAGTGCTGCTCAGGGTTTTCAAGGCTTTGAGAATAGAGCTACTCCACAGAGTTTTCAAGGCTGTGACCTTTGGAAGCAGATTGCAAACCTGTCTTCTAAGGTGCCTCTGGGTAGTTTGAACCACTAACCTTTTGGTTGGTAGTCCAGCACTTAGTCCTTTGTACCACCCAGGGACTACTCATGAAGAACAGTAGAGTCTAAAGGTGGAGGGAGTTTGCAACTGTTAATAAAGCTTCATCTAAACATTTTAAGAATGAACTAATAAATTCTTTCTTGCTTCAAGCAATTTTGAATTGGATTCCAGGCACTTCCAAACAAAATGCCCTTGACTAATATAGTTCCTCTATGAGTTACTCCTAAAAAAATTATATTTTCATTTTCTATCATTTATTAAAATTGTGATATCCTTTATATCTCTTGTGCTAGACAACTGTAAGCATAATGAGAGTGGAGTATCATGCTGGTTTTGTTCTCTGACATTCCATAACTTTTAGCGTAATATATGTTTATTTAATATTTTCTAATTAGTAAATAGGAGCTCTGGTGGCATAGTGCCTAAGGCATTTGACTGTTAACCAGAAGGCTGGCGGTTCAAACCCACCAGCCACCCCTTGGAAGCAAGATTGGGTAATCTACTTCTGTAGCGATACTGCCTTGGAAATCTAAGAAGGGGTCACTCTGAGTCGAATTGACTTGACGGGAGTGAGTTTGGTTTTGTTTGGCTTACTTAATAAATATATATTTGCAAGTTTTCTTTGAGTTTTCATAAGCTTTATTAAATGCATAAATAATTGGGAATATTTAAATAGATGAAAAATATTTTTTTTGTATTCAGAAATATATTTTTCTTCTTCCTTAGACACTTCAAAAATATTTCCTGAATTACTTTGTCTCTCCTTTTACTAAGTCTATTTTTGCTTATGTTTATTTTTTATAATTTTTACATATATATGCATCACATTTCTTATTGATGTTATTCCTAAACATTTTAAATTTTTGAAATAGATATAGAGATGCAGTAGTTAGGTGTTTTTTTTGTTGTTGTTGTTCTTAAGAGTTTATCCAGTCACTAGTTCTATTTCTTGTTTTGTGTCAAGATTTTTGACCTCCACAATGTGAATTATAAGACTTTATTATGCTAAAGGATGTCTTCTTCCTCGCCGACCTTGTGTTTTATTAATTTGGGATTGTGAGCAATGAACAATTACTGTTTTCCCATCTAGGGCTTTTTTCTAAGGGTGGATCAAAAGGAGAAAGGGAAACTCTGTCACACTTGGATACTTAATTTTGGATGCATGTGTTTCTGGACAACCTATGTATTAAGTTGCACCATCCTCTCTCTATGTTTCTAATACTTATATTGTTTTTCTGAAATAAATTATTGAGGCACAATTTGCTAATATGTAAGTGTAATTTCCCCTTTGGAGACAAGAAGCAATTTTCTAAAGCAAACCAAAAAGTTTCCAGTACTCTTCTCTTAGCAAAATAAAAGTCTAGCTTAATGCCTGAAAATTTAAGGTGCCCCATGTCACAACTATCTAGAGCTTGGCTTTGTTAGTGATGAGATTTAAATCTCATTTGTATTATGGATTCTTTTTAGTTCTTAGTTTGATTGTTTTCTGTCCATGAACTTGGAAACATGGACTTGGATGGATATTCAACCACTACTCCCCAGTGCACTATGTGTATGGTTGTGGGTTTCCTGGTTGTTATCACCATCATTTTGTTTTGTCAGGACATATACTGTGTAAGGGTTAAGTGTTTGGCTGATAACTAACAGATTGGTGGTTTAGACTCAATGGCGACTCCTTGGGAGAAAGATCTGGAGATCTACTTTGGTGAACACTACAAGAAAACCCTCTGGGGCAGTGTGGTGCAGTGAATTACTTAATAAGGCTTTTCTAGCCATGGTTTTTGTGACTCTCTCCAGATTACTGGGTGTTGTTGTTGTTGTTAGGTGCTGTCAAGTCACCTCTGACTCATAGTGACCCTATGCACAGCAGAATGAAACACTGCCCAGTCCTGTGCCAGCCTCATGATCCTTGCTGTACCTGAGCAGCCATTGTGTCAGTCCATCTCGTTAAGAGCCTTCCCATTCTTTGTTGATCCTCCACTTTAGCAAGCATGATATTTTTCTCCAGGGAATGGTTCCTTCTGAAAACATGACCAAAGTAGGTGAGATGAAGTCTGGCCATTCTCGCTTCCAAGGCGCTGCACTTCTTCCAGGACAGATTTGTTAGTCCTTTTAGCAGACCATGGTTCTCCTAGCATTCTTCTCCAACACTACAACTCAAAGGCATCAAGTTTTCTTCTGTCTTCCTTATTCATTGTCCAGCTCTGACATGGATAAGAGGTGATCGAAATACCATGGCTTGGGTTAGGCACACCTTAGTCTTCAAAGAGACATCTTTCCTCTTCATCATGTGAAAAGAGGTCTTTTGCAGCAGATTTGCCAAATGCAACCTGTCGTCTGATGTCTTGACTGCTGCTCCCATTGGTGTTGAATGTAGAACCAAGTAATATGAAGTCCTTCACAACTTCAGTCTTTTCTCCATCCACTGTGAAGCTGTTTATTGGATGAGTTGTAAGGAATTTTGTTTTCTTTACATTGAGATGCAATCCATACTGCAGACTGTAGTCTTTAATCTTTATCAGTAAGTGCTTCAAGTCATCCTCAGTTTCAGCAAGCAAAGTGTCATCTGTATATTGCAGGTTGTTAATGAGTCTTCCTCCAATCCTGATGCCATGTTTTTCTTCATATAGTCCAGCTTCTCTGATTATTTGTCCAGCGTACAGATTGAATCAGTAGGGTGAAAGGATACAACCCTGATGCACTCCCTTCCTGATTTTAAACCATGCAGTGTTCCCTTTTTTTGTTTGAATGACAGCCCCTGGTCTGTGTACAGATTCCTCATGAGTACAATCAAGTGTTCTGGAATTCCCATTATTCTCGATATTATCCATAATTTTTTATGATCCACACAATCAAATGCTTTTGTATAGTCAATAAAACACAAGTAAAAATCTTTCTGGTATTCTTTACTTTAAGATCATCCAACATCAGCAATGATATCCCTCATTCCATGCCCTCTTCTGAATCCAGCTTGCATTTCTG
>NW_006921734.1:3247569-3249374 GCF_000298275.1 Orycteropus afer afer
GAAGAGGGTCTGTGCAATCCTTCTGCCTAGTCCGCCATCTTGCCCTGCCTCCCCTGCTGCAAGCATTTTTAAATTATCTTCAGCAAGTGACATGGGTCAATGCGTTTTTTTTTTTTTTTTGCAGTGTTCCCACCCTGTCCCCTCCCACCCCTGGCAACCAACAAAGAAAGTTTCCCTGCGTATATAAACCTTTCCCTCCACAACGATGAATTAATACTATATTTGTCCTCCAAGTTCATCTGTATTATTGGGTGTTTTGCAGACTCTACATTATTCTTCAGTACTGCATAGCATTCCATTATATGTATGAACCATATTTTGGTCATCCACTCTTCCACTATAAATCTTAGAGATAAGTCCCTTGTCAGATATGTAATTATCAGCAAATATCAATTTGTTGCTGTCATTTTTGTTATGTGCTTTTTCGTGTTGTCAATTTCTTTGTTCCATATAATTTTCTATGCTGAGCTCATTTTGTTTATGAATCTTGTTATCACTTCCTTCATTGCTATTGTTTTAGTATTTGTTTTATATTTATGCTGGTCCTCTTTTTTGATGTGAAAGTTTATCATTTTCCTTTGAGGTTACCCTGTGATTCATAGTTTTCTTCCCAAGTTTAGAACAGTCCATTCTATCTTGTAGTTGTCTTGTCTTCCCAACAAATTAGAAGTTCTGTAATGATACAGTTTTTTTTCCCTCTTTTTTGTTTGTAGTTGTCCTCATTTTTCAATTGATGTCTCTGGTTCCCGGTTTACAATTTTGTAAGCTTATTTACTTTGGATACTTCCATAGCTGGGTTGGTTTCCGGGAAAAATCATGTGTGTTAATGGTCAGTAGTTGTTGGCCATTGTTGCTTCTCTGTTCAAAGGGCTCCTTTTATCATCTCTTGAAAGGTTGGTCTGGTTTTAACAAATTCCCTTACCTGGAAATGTCCTAATTTTACCATCATATTTGAGGAACAATATTGCTGGGTATATAATTCTTGGTGGGAAATTTTTCTCTTTCAGGGTTTTATATATATAATCTCATTGTCTTCTCGCCTGCACGGTTTCTGTCAAGAAATCCAAACTTAGTCTTATTCATTGCTCCTTGTAGGTAACTTTTCTTTTTTCCTGTGCTGCTCTCATGATTCTTTCTTTGTCTTTTGTTTTGGTAAGTTTGATGATAATATGTCTTGGTGATTTTCTTTTAGGGCCTATCCTGTTTGGGGTTCATTGGACTTCCTGAATGAATATACTCACATCTTTCATCATACCAGGAAAATTCTCTTCCATCAAACTTCAATAATTTTCTCTGTGGTTTTATTTGTCTTTTCTTGTTCTGGTATTCCGATTACACATAGGTTATCCCTCTTGATGATATCCCACATGAACCTTAGTCTTTCTTCATTTTGTTTTGATCTTTTTTTCTGATTGATCCCTTTCCAAAGAAATGTTCAGGTATTTACTTTCAATCTCCCTAACTCTGTCTTAGGAGCTCTGGTAGCATAGTGCCTAAGGCACCTGATGGCTAACCAGAAAGCTGGTGGTTCAATCCTACTAGCCACTCCTCAGAAGGAAGTTTGGGCAATCTACTTCTGTAGTGATACTGCCTCAGAAACCCAAGCAGGGGTTGTTATGAGTCAAGTCTGACTCGAAGGTACATAACAACAACAACAGCAAATCTGTCTTCCATTGATTCAATTCTGCTCCTTTGCCCATTCAATGTCTTATCTATTTCTGAAATTTGTTATTAATCTTCTGGCTTTCTGTGTGTAGATTTTGTATCATTTCTAATTTTTCATTTATTTTGTCATTTTGCTCTTG
>NW_006921734.1:3249474-3275390 GCF_000298275.1 Orycteropus afer afer
ATTGTCTTTTGAAATTGTTCTAGGGTTTTCTCTCTGTTTTCCTTGATCTGTCTCTCAATTCATTGAAGATACCTAAATATAATTCTTTTGAATTCCTTATCAAGGAGTTCCAATGTTGTACCTTCCTCAGGGATATGTTTTGGGTCTGTATTCTGGTCCCTTGTTTCTCCTGCTTTGTCTTGCTTCTTTGTGTGGACTGTGATGCTCTGCTGCCTCCAAGACATTGTGACATTTTTGTGTTTATATTAAATTGGTGATTGTGTGTTGGAGTGACTTGCCCATGATTTTCATTTTGTTTTATTTGTTTTGTGCTAGTTGACAGCACTTATACACTCACACCTGTCTCCTTTCCTGTTGTCAGCCTCTCATATGTCCCTGCTAATCTTGGCAAACAGCTTATTCTTAGGTCCCTGGAATCCAAATGAGAATGCTATCACTTTAAAATCCAAAATGGTTGCCACTTGTAGAGATTCAAAATGGCTGCACCCTCAGTCACTTTAAATATCCAAAATGGCTTCCACTTATAAACATTCCAAATGACTGTGCCCTAGGTCACTTTAAATATCAAAAATGGCTGCCACATGTAAACAATCAAAATGGCTATATCCTCCAGACAGTGGAAAGTCAGCAGCTCAGGTTGTCTCCCTCCTTGTTGTTTCCCTTCTTAGTCCTAGGCCACCAGAGCAGTCACCGCTGCCACCCTTGGTGACCAGGGCTGATCTTGAGGTCAATTCTCAGGTCTCAACACCACTTGGAAATATTCAGGCTGTTGGTCCTGTCAGAGTAGCTGAAAGTCCGCAGCTCTGACCATCTCTGAACTCACTGTTTTCATTCAGGTTTTTCTACTAGTTGGTGCCTAATCCACTTCTCTATAGTTCCTTTCAAAGGTCAGGGTTCCAGGATTATCTTCTGTATCTCTTTCAATTGGTTTTTCTTTTCTTTGTTGAAAAGGGTCTGTGTTGCTTGTCTGCCTATTCCTCCATCTTACTGGAAGTCTAATATTGTTCAATAATTTCTGTGGCATCACCTTTCTATGAAATGTGTTAAAATATGAATCTCTTCTAGTCAGTTGGCCAGGCAGGTGTCTTCCAAATCTCTTGCAATAGCCAAGTGAGTGCCTCCAGTGGGGCATCCATTTGTTGAAACATCTCAGTAGGTATTTTGTCAATTCCTGGAGATTTTTTCTTCACCAATTTCTTCAGGACAGCTTTGATTTCTTCCTTTGATACCATTGGTTCTTGATCATAGGCCACCTCCTGAAATGGATGAACATTGACCAATTTTTTTGGTAAGAGTGACTCTCTGTATTCTTTCCATCTTCTTTTGAAGTTTCCTGCATCATTCAATATTTTGCCCATAGAATCTTTCAATATTGCAACTTGAGGCTTAAATTTTTTTTGCAGTTCTTTCAGCTTGAGAAATGCTGAACATGTTCTTACCTTTTGATTTTCTAACTCCAGGTCTTTGCAGATTTCATTGTAATAATTGACTTTGTCTTCTTGAGCTGCTCTTTGAAATCTTCTATTCAGCTCTATTATTTTGTCATTTCTTCCATTTGCTTTAGATACTCTCCACTCAAGGGCAAGTTTCAGAGTCTCTTCTGCCATCAATTTTTGTCTTTTCTTCCTTTCTTGTCTTTTAATGACCTCTTGTTTACTTCATGGATGATGTTCTTGATGTCATCCCACAATTCCTCTGGTTTTTGATCATTGGTGTTCAATGCATCAAATCTATTTTTTAAATGGTCTCTAAATTCAGGACAGATATAATTAAAGTCATATTTTCACTCTTGTGGGCTTGTTTTAATTGTCTTCAACTTCAGCTTGAACATGCATGTGAACAGTTGATGGTCTGTTCCACATTCAGCTCCTAGCCTTGTTTTTACTGAAGATATTGAACTTCTCCATCGTCTTTTGCCACAAATGTAGTCAGTCTGATTCCTGTGTATTTCATCTGGGTAAGTCCACCTGTGTAGCTGTCACTTATGTTGTTGAAGAAAGGTGTTTGCAATGAATACTTTGTTGGTCTTGCAAAATTCTATCATGCTGTCTCCAGCATTATTTCTATCACTGAGGCCATATTTTCCAACTACTGGTAACTCTTTGTTTCCGAGTTTTACATTTCAGTCACCAGTGATAATCAACATATCATGAATACATGTTTGTTCAATTTCAGATCACAGGAGTTGGTAGAAATCTTCAATTTTCTCATCTTTGTCTTTGGTCATTGGTGCATAGATTTGAGTAGCAGTAGTATTAATTGGTCTTCCTTGTAGGTATATGAATATTATTCTATCACTGACAGCATTGTACTTCAGGACAAATCTTGAAACTCTTCAATTTACTATTCTTGCATAGTAAATCACACACTTCAAAATGGTCAAAACCAGTCCACCCAGGTAACTGGGTGAGATCATGCAAATAAGGTGTATGGCACTCTAAAGTGAAGATTGGTTAGTTTTGATATGATTCTGGGCTTAAAATGAGCCCCCCTACATAGTGCCTAAGGCATTTGACTGCTAACCAGGAGGCTGGTGGTTCAAATCCACAGCCACTCCTCAGAAGGAAGACTGGGCAATCTATTTCCATAAAGATACCACCTCAGAAAGCCAAGAAGGGGTCACTATGAGTTGGAGTTGACTTGATGACAGTGATTTTGTTTTTTTTTTTTGAAACGCAGAAGAGGGATCTCACTGCCATTAAGAGAGAAGAACTGGAGTTGGAGCAGAGGGGCATCCTTGGACCTGTGATCCCTTCCCTGGACCTCTTTGGCAGAGACACCCAACAGAGATGCTCAGCAGAGATGCCCAGCTGAGAGACGGCAGCAGTGGAACCAAGAGGCATGAGACAAAGCAGTGGGCTTTCTGGCCCATAGAGTGAAAAAGGTGAGTGCCTTTGGGCAGGAGCCTTACTGGTGAAGTGAGGCTTACCTAGGTGTACCTGTAGGCAGAGCTAAAAGAGCTTTGTAATACTTGTCCAAGCAGGACAGAGGCCAGGACAAGAGGCAAGGGCCAGGGAGGCATGCCTAAGGGAATAGCAGAGGCAAGACTTTGCTGATCAAAGATTTGTATCCTGAGAACATTCCTGAACCTGAATTGTAGACTTTTACTTCCCTAATAAACCCCATAGGAGCTCTGGTAATGTAGTGCCTAAGACACTTGACTGTTAACCAGAAGGCTGGTAGTTCAAACCCACCAGCTACTCCTTGGAAGGAAGATGGGCAATCTACTTCCATAGTGATACTGCCTCGGAAACCCAAGGAGGGGTTGCTATGAGTTGGATCTGAGCTCAATGAGACATAACAACAACAACAACAACAATAAACCCCATAATTGTTTGTATTGTATGTGAATTCTGTGTGGCCATTGCAATGAATTCTCAAACCTAGCAGAGAAGTAGTGAGTGCCATGAGAGAGACAGATGATGTCAGAATTTGTAAATGGGCTGGAAGGTGGCAGCATATCCAGCCTCATAGGAATAAGCCTTGGGTTGTTTCCCCCTGTGAGGTTGGAGGAGGTCAGAAGGTGCTACCTCCATGTCCTTTTTGCAGGCAGTCTTACTCTGTTACATGGGGTCACTATGAGTCAGAATCAAGTTGATGGCACTGAACAACACTACCAACAACAACCACTCTAATTAAGGAGCTACAGTAGTGTAATGTTTAAGCACTTGGCTGCTAACTGAGAGGTTGAGGATTTGAACCAACCTAGGGAGCTCTGGTAGCGTAGTGGCTAAGGCACTTGACTGCTAACCAGAAGGCTGGTGTTTCAAACCCACCAGCCACTCCTCAGAAGGAAGATTGGGCAATCCTACTTCCATAGCGATACTGTCTCAGAAACCCAAGGAGAGGTCGCTATGAATCGGGTCCGACTCGACGGCACACGACAACAACAACAACAACAGGAGCTCTGGTAGCATAGTGGCTAATGCCCTTGACTGCTAACCAGAAGGCTGGCGGTTCAAACCCACTAGCCACTCATTGGAAGGAAGATGGGGCAATCTACTTCCGTAGTGATACTGCCTCAGAAACCCAAGGATGGGTCACTATGAGTCGGTCTGACTCAACAGAACACAACAAAAATGATAACAATAGGAACTCTGTTGGTACAGTGCCTAAGGCATCTGACTACTAACCAGAAAGCTGGAGGTTCAAACTCACCAGCCACTCCTCAGAAGGAAGATTGGATAATCTACTTCTGTAGAGATAACGCCTTGGAAACCCAAGGAGGGGTCGCTATGATTCACGACTGACTCAATGGCAGTGAGAGTTTTTGAGTGGCTCTCTTGTGGTGTTGTGGTTAAGGAACTTGGCTGCTAACCAAAAGATTGGTGGTTCAAACCCACCAGTTGCTCTGTGGAAGAAATAGGGGGAAGGGTGCTTCTGTAAATTTACAACCTTAGAAATCCAATGGAGGTTGTTATGAGTCAGGGTTGAAAAGATGAAAATGCTTGTTGTTTTGTTTTTCTTTTTTAACAGCTCCATAAGAGAAAATCCTAGCAATATTTTTTCCATAAAGATTACAGCCAAGAAAATCCTCTGGGGGCAGGTCTCCCCATTCCATAGATTGCTATGAGTCAAAATTAATTGACACCTAACCACAGCAATAATTACTTTTAATTATTTTTCAAGGAAAGCATCTTAAAACTGTCACTAACCTTCATTCTCAAATCCATTATCACTTTGTACAGGTACCTATCTCCTCCCAAAACAAACATTGGCAAAAAATAAAAATAAAATAAAATGAAAAATTAAGAGTTCACTGTGTATATCCCAAGAGCTCTGGTGGCGTAGTGCCTAAGTCATTTGACTGATAACCAGAAAGCTGGTAGTTCAAACCCATCAGCCACTCCTTGAAAGGAAGATTGGGCAATCTACTTCCATAGAGATACCACCTCAGAAAACCAACGAGAGGTTACTATGAGTCGGGATCAACTCAACAGCAGTGAGTTCGGTTTGATGTGGTTATGTATATCCTAAAAACACAAATTAACTGAATTTTCAAACATTAATTAATGTTTTAGGTCCTACTTATTTAATAACTTTTGTTTTGGTTAAAACTCTCATCAAACAATTAAGCAATAGGTCTTTATTTCTTGCTTATACAGTATTTTGTGCACATCATCATATATATATTTGCCAGATATTACCCAACAATAATTGCAACATTAAATTTTTTCGATTGAAAATTTTATTGAAATAACTGTAGATTTACATATAGCTGTAAGAAATAATATGGAGAAATTCATCCCATGTACGTTTTAGTTTTCCCTAATGGTAACATTTTGCAAATCTGCAGTAAAATTTCTCAGCCAGGATTTTGATATAGATATAATTCATTAATCTTATTCATATTTCCCCAGTTTTACTTGTATGCATATGTGTGTGTATGCACCTTTACTTCTGTAATGATACAGTTTTATTATGTATATGTCTATGTATCTACTATATATTCAATACATTGAACAGTTCCATCACCACAAGGAATCTTCAGGGGGCCTGTTTATAAACACAGTTACAGTTTGTTCAATGATTCAGCTGTTGAAAGATTTTTGGGCTGTTTCCAGATTTTAGCTATTATGAATAAAGATGTTTTGAACATTCATGTATAGGCTTTTGTGTGATCCTAAGTTTTCCAATTGTTTGGTTGTATGATAGTTTCATCTTTAATTTTATAAGAAATTGCCAAACTATTTTTCTAAGTGATATCACTTTATATTCCCATCAGCAATGAATGAATGAGCCACATTATTTTTAAAAAATCCATTTCATATTTATATTTATGTTTTAGAAGGAATCCTTTTTATAGTATTATTACCATTATCTTCATTAATATTATCATTTCGTGTTTATTTTAGGATCCTGATTTTAAAAATCAAAGCATGGCTTCTACTGAAGGTAATTAGTAGGGTAGATCAAAGCCACACAGAGAGGGAGGTGCTGGAGATCACCTGGACTCACATGCTACCAGAGGTCCCTTTTACCTCTGCTACCAGAGGTAATGTCTCCTTCCTCCACAGCAACCTCACTATGTAGATGATTCAAATCCTGCATCAGCAAAAGCTACAGATTACCAGATATCATTCAGCTTTCATTGAAAGGATCACATGAGCAACTATTGAATATGTCAATGCCAAAGATCTATTAAAACTGATTATAGGAAAGAAAAATCAAGCCATGGGCAGTAGTTAAAATCAACTAGACTTTAATTCTGTAGTTCTGTAGTCCTAGGTTCTAGGCAGAGTTTAGGTTCTCTGCCATTGAGAGCTGTGTGAACTTTTGAAGCTCACTAACTCAGACAACTCTACCGCATACTTTTGCATTTTGCCCTGGAAATAAAAGTAAACTGAGGAAGTTTTTCAACTACACTCAAATAATAAAAATAAATATATAAATAAATCCATTAACAAAGTAAAATACTTTATAATCTTTTCTTGGGGTTATGGAGGACATCCTCTCACTGAGAGAATTTAATATAAGTTTCCACAACCTACAAGTAGGATTTGCTATTTATACACTGCTATTCAGATTTCATTAGGGCAAAGTTTTTCACACCTCACCTGCAGTACAAACCTGGGGAAAGAAAGCATAGATTATTCTCAGGTCACTCCTGGTTAAATGCACTAATAATTTTGGGGGATCTAATCTTCTCAGGTGCTGTAGTGGTTAAGGCATCTGACTGTTATTGAAAAGGTTTAGGGTTCTAACCTACTGTGTTAGGCTGGGTTCTCTAGAGAAGCAAAACAGTAAAGCTTATATATAGAGAGAGAGAGAAAAAAAAATTTATCTTAGGAAAATGACTCACACACTTATAAAAGCTGGCAAGTCCCACATTCCTGGATCAAGTGTCAAGCTGGAGGCTTTTCCTGACTCACGCAGCTGCAGGGGCTGAAGAGCTCAAGGCTGGCAGGCAGTATACTGCCTGTTGACTCCAACGGATGACCAATTCAAGATCACCAGGCCGAATGGCAGATTTTTTGCTCATGGACCGTTGTTAGGAGCACGACAGGATCCAGATCCACAGAAGAGTCTGTCTTTTTTTTCCAGGATGTCCACATGTATATTGGAAACAGGCCACAGCCCCAGCAAAACTCCCTTTCAATGGGTTGACTGCTCAAAACATACACATCTGATCTCACCATGGAAATAACCACATCACAACTGCCCATACCACTCAGAATCGTGGCCCAGCCAAGTTGACATACAACCCCAACTATCACACCCACCAACTGCTCCTTGGGAGAAAGATGAGGCAATGTACTTCCACAAAGGTTTACAGCCTTGGAAATCCTATGGCACAGTTCTACTCTGTCCTATATGGTCACTATGAGTTGCAATTGGCTCAATGTCAGTGAGTTATGGTTATGGGTTAATTTTCTGTATATTTTGAAAAGTTAGTAAACACTAAGTTTATTGTAATTCTGATCATTGAAAAGTAATAGAACAAGATTAATATAAATTAATATAAATAGAGGACTGTATAACTTATTATAAAAAGAAAACAAATATCTCCAAAAAAAAAAAAAACAGACTCACTTCCATCAAGTCGATTCGAGTTATAGCAACACATCCTTGGGTTTCTGAGGCAGTATCTCTATGGAAGTAAATTGCCCAATCTTCCTTCCAAGGAGTGGCTGGTGGGTTGGAACTGTCAGCCTTCTGGTTAGCAGTCACATGCCTTAGGCACTATGCCACCAAAACCAAAATATTATTATTGTTATTTTTAATGTGTCAAACATGGCTCAGTATGGCAAAATGCATGGTAAGAAGTTTATTCTAGAGAAGTTGATTAAATAGCATTTGGTTATCACATTAAACATTCAAAAGATATTGAAAGTAGATGATGATTCACTGTACGGAAATGAATGACAGTCTAAATAGAGTTATTTTGTCACTCTAGACAATTGTCTGGAATACATCAGTAAGATTTTTTATTTCTGGTGTTAAAGAAACATCGGCATGTAAAACTTTCTTTAAGTTCTAATTTTAGTCACTTGCTAGCATTTCAAGGTTATCTTATCCCTTGTCAACAACTGGTTATTGACCCCTGATGCATAAACAAGGCAGGCTCTGAAATCACATTTGGGTCAATTAATCTATTTTTTTTTTTTAAACTGTGAAATCAAGAGCCTTAATCGCATTAGTGATGCCTGGCCATTCTGTTTCAATTCCAGGGCTGTCTAGTGAAACTAATGAACTGTCTTGGTGGCTCCACAGCAAAGCCAGGGTCTCACAGGCCAGTTGTGAATTACGAGCACATTTCCTTTTATTGCCCATAAATCTTTTCCAGTTTTATATTCACAGTAGCTTAAAATACCTAAATTCACATCAATTACTGTGCAGCAGTGCTCTGAATGTTTAGAATTAATAGTAGAGTTAAGTATATCCCCTATATTTAAAAAATACATTTTCAGTACAGTCCAACCTTAATTATAGTAAATCAGACCTTACCAGTGACAAGGTTGAAAAATGTCAGCACCTTTTTTTCCAGTATGTGTCATAATAAGTGTGCACACTGCATCATGAAATAGTGTTTTGGAGAGAAATGGACCTAGTGTTAAATACTATTACATCAGGTTTGAAAGGTAATATTGGTTTTGACATGAAACCAGTGCATGACTGGAGGTGAATGACTAATGTCAGTGCCAAAGAATGAGTGTGGAGAAGCTGATTTGGCCATCATATGCATGGAGGTTATGGGTAAGACTTTGATTACAAATGAAATTTCTCAGGGAAGCAGTTAGAAAGCAAAAAGAAGTTGGTTTTAACATAGAGTTTGGGGAGATGTGTATAAAGGAAGCAGAGAAAGGGAAAATAACCAAGCTGAAGGCCAGCACAACTTGTGTCCTATAACTGAAAGAAAGGCAATGGACATGGAAGCAGACATAGATGGAAGTAGAAGGGTGTGAGGGTCTTTTATGAAGTAGCAATATAAATGTCAGCCAGAAATAAGATTAATAGCCAGGTGGATCCAAGCACTGAATTCAATGAAGGCACTTGGAAAAAAAAAAAAAAACAACTGGCTGGAAGTCAAGGGCTAAAGATTCAATGGAAACCTGAGAAAGGCACTACAAAGAAAGACAGTTGTTGCTTAACTGTACTAACTTAGTGAAAAAGAGGCAGACAGAATGAAAATGAAATTCAATGTTACATGTGCATCACTGGTGCTACATTATTGAATTTGTTGTGTCTTTTATTGTTCTCCAAGGTGACACTGACTAGCTAAGAAATATCTCCCATAATTATTTAGAAATTTCTTCTCAATTCCTCACTACTTCCCACCCACATTTTTGTGTAAAGGAGACATTATTGATTAAGTAACTTTTCCTCTACCTCTAGCATTTGTTAAGTTCATTTTCTTTAGTAAATCCTTAATAGTGGAGTTAAAGCTGTCACAAGATTTTTGGTGTGACTTCCAACCATTCTAGTGTGACTTTAACCTGTGATCATCCCAGGAAGGAAAGACCAAGTGAGCATAATACACAGATGGTGCAAACCTTGCAATTCTACTACAGCCCCAGTCTGGAAATTTTCTGTATAATATGGTCATAGCTATAACAATCATTTATTTACTTAATATATTAGTAATAATCTGTTTTCTTCCCCCTTACACATATTTGTGCGTGTTCCTAAATGTTTGTGTCTATGCTTCTTTTTGTATAACTCAGAGGTGATTAGGTCTAAGTTCCACCCTACACTGATATGACATCAATTGTTTGCTCACATTACACTAGATTGCATCGTGTAAGGTAATTACATCACATTAGATTATTATCCACAGACATAGGGGTTAAAATTCCAACACATATTTTGGATGATGCAGTTTAATATATAATGAGTGATAATATCAGTGTTGGGAGCTCTGGTAGCATAGTGCCTAAGGCACTTGACTGCTAACCAGAAGGCTGGCGGTTCAAACTCACCAGCCACTCCTCGGAAGGAAGGTTGGGCAATCCTACTTCCGTAATGATAACTGCCTCGGAAACCCAAGGAGGGGTCGCTATGAGTCGGGGCCGACTCAACGGCACATAACAACAACAAAAATATCAGTGTTGTTTCCAAATGGAGTTTGGGGCTTTTAGAGAATGAAGGTAATAGAAAGCAGTGAATGGTAATAAGGACTTGAGAAAAACAGAATTTTAGGCCAAGAAAATTGTTAAAAATTGGGTAAGTATTTAAACTTGTTCATACTTGAGAAGTCAATTCCCTGTTATGTTTTCAAAATAAACAAACAAAGAAACAAAAAATACCTCACTACCACTGAGTCAAATCTAACTCATAGCAACCCTTCCTTGGGTTTCTGAGGTGGTATCACTATAGAAGTAGATTGCCCAAACTTCCTTCTGAGGAGTAACTGGTGGGTTTGAACCACCAGCCTGCTGGTTAGTAGTCAAATGCCTTAGGCACTATACCAGCAGAGTGCCTCTTGTAATTCCAAGTCAAGGTAACTACTTAAAAATATTTCAGTTTGAAAGATAAAGGCACTTAAATTGGGATTGAAATAGCTGTGCTAAAGGTGATTCCCTTAAATGGAAACCACTGGAGGAGCCAGGAAAAAGTCTGAGCTTTGCAGAGCTCTGAGTGAAGGGGATGGGCGAACAGGTCAGTTTAGAAATACTTACTGAGCTCCTACCATAATCTGTGATGCCCTTGAGAGAAAAAATATATGTCACGGTTCCTCCTCAAGAGAGGTCAGCAATATAATGGTGGAGGCAGTCACCCAGAAATAATTCAAATATAAAATAGCAAACTTTGAAGTACTTTTGGAACATGAAAACTGTTCTTAATCTGGACTGAGAGGAAAAATTTCCTGGAGAAGGCATGGTGTCTGAATTATGTCTTGAAATATGAGAAAGAGTTATCTTGTGATGCAAAGTACAGTGTTTCATTTCTAACAATATGGCAGACTAGATAGCAGCCTTCCAAATCAAACAACTAACACGTTTGATAAAAATATTTAAAATATCTTTTTAAATGCATTGCTGATCTGCATTAAAGGAAGAACAAAGTGAAATCCAATATGCTGCTAATTTGTGCTTACCAAAATGGTTTTTTCCAGTGAGGGACTTCTGCCAAACCCTCGAAACCCTGAGCATGAGGGGCCGGCAGATAAAACTTATTGTCAGCCAAAAGTGCAGAGTGTTAGAGTAGACCCTCATGGGTGGTTGGAACCCCAAGGAGCCATGACCTTATTGTAAGGGTGTAAGAAATACATTTACTTCCCAGAGGGGAATATATCAAACCTGACTAAGATTGATATTGACTGGATGTGGGGAACCTGGAAAAAATGTAAGGAGCTACACATGTATTTCAGATATTAGAATTGTCAGGCAAAAAATATAACTAGGTTAAAAATACATTTAAGGAAACAATGGAGATGGTTGAAAATAAAAGCAATTAAGAATAATATAAAATTAATAGCCAAGTAGAGTTAAAAATAACAAGAAAAAGAATTTATAAATATATCAACTGAATATTAGAATTCAATTGTTATGCCTTTAGTTTAAAGGCATAACAATTGAATTCTAATATTCAGTTGATAGACTGAATAGCAGATTGAATACATTGAAATAGAGAATTTGAAAATGGGAAAAGAAATATTAAAAACTACTCAGAATGTAAGAGTTTTTAAAAATCAGAAAAGAAGAGAAGTTGCAGTATGTATGTATTCAGAGTTTCAAGATGAGATAAGAATGAAAATGAAATGAAGACATGAAATAACACTGTACAATGTAGAAAGTCTCCTGAATCTCAGTAGAATAATGAAACAAAATTCCACCTAGACATTTCATACTGAAATCATCACCAAAATTCTGAGAGAAAGTAATAGACTTCCAAGAATTCAGCATCCAGAGAAGCTATCTTTCAAGAATGAGAGTAAAATAGTAGTATTTTATGAAATATGAGAGATTTTACCATCAGCAGATACCCATGGGAGGACTTTCTAAGGCAGAATTTAAGCAAGAAATGCAATCATCCCAAAGGGAAGATTTGTAGCTGATTTCAAAGTGACTAATGAACAAAGATATTGGCAGATGTATTCATAAATTGATGAAAACATTGTGTAACACAATAATAATGTCTATATTTTGAAGGAGAAAAAAAAAGTAACATAAAACCCAAATTAGCATTCTGGGCCACAAAAGTGTATCAATTAGAAAAAAGGTAGCCACAGTTAATGCATATATATAGTCATAGCTGTAATAATCATCATTTATTTACTTAATATATTAGTAATAATGTAATAATTTCTATTGTTGGAAAGTATGGCAAAATATATTGATTATCTTTAGATTTTGTGGTAAGAATGTATTTACATCAATTATAAATTCAACTACTTTGGAATATTGTTGGTAGTTTTTTAAAAAGTTAAATAGGTATCTATCCTAAGATCCAGTAATTACACTACTGTTATTTGTTGTCATCTTATAGACATGGCAATCCCATGTATGCAGGGCAAAATTTCTAAGTATCTACCTAAAAGATTTATCTAAAAAGTAAATACTTCTGCTAAAAAGATAAATAGCCTTGGGTAAGAGTATTCATAGTAGTTTTATTCATAATGGCCACAAATTTTAAATAGCTCAGCTAGCCATCTATAGGAGAATGGATGAATGGATTAAAAAATCCAGTCAACCAATCAATCAATAAATACATAGTGTAATGAATACTACTCATCAATTTAAAGGAATAAACTTTGATACACACAAGAAGACTGAATTTCAAAAACATTATGCTTAATGAAAGGAGCCAGACACAAAAGAAAATACACTGTGTGATTCAATTTATGTGAAGTTCTATAACAGATCAAACTAATTTATAGTGATAGGAATCAGATCAGTGGTTGTTTCATGGAATGGGGCTGGAGACCGACTTTGAAGGGCCACAAGGGAAATTTCTGGGGTGATAGGAATGTTATGTACATTGTTGGTGAAAAGGTTGTCAAAAATAGTCAACTAGTTAACTTAAGACTACTGTTCACTATATAAAAATGATACCTCAACAAAAAACAGCTGTCAATAAAAAGAAACATAGATGACATAATTTCTCAACAAGTTGAAGGAAAAATAGAATGAGAAAATAAAATTACAAACTCAACATTTGCAAAAGAAAACCAAAAAAAGGAAGAAAAAAAGAAAATGAAACTGGAAAAGAGGACAAAATAGAAAGCACTCAGCAAGAAAATAGAAATAAATACAATTACGTCATCCATCACAATGTATGTAAACTAAAGTCTCTAATAACAAAAGACAATTGATAACCCTATATTTACTCAGAAAAAGTAGGCATATGGTGTTTATGTTTTATATAATTAAGATGTAAAGAAAAAGAAAAGTTGAAAGTTAAAATGTAGAAAAACATATATTAGGTAAATACAACTTAAAAGAAGATAGTAATGATATAATAACATCAAGCAAAATGGCCAATAAAACAAGAATATTATTAAAAATAAAGTGTTGTGTTGTTTTGTGTGCCATCAAGTCCATTCTTCTCACCGTGACCCAATAAAAAAGAGCAGAACTGTCCCAAATGGTTTCTTAGGCTGAAATCTCGACTGGAGCAGATTGCTAGGTCTTTTCTTCTGTGCAGCTGCTGGTGGGCTGGAGTCATTGATCTTTTGGTTAGCAGCCAAGTGTTAACCATTGCACCACCAAGACTCTTAAAAATAAAGTAAGGTTCTATAAAATGATGAAAGGCTAAAGTGAACAGATGTATATAAAAATTAAAAATATGTCTATACCTACTTATATAGCCTCAAAAGATATAAAACAAATAGATACAGATTTATAGATCAAGCCACAAAGAAAACAACATAGTCATAATTATGAAGAGATTTTCACAAAACATTTTCTGACATTGACAGATATATTTTTCTTTTAAATGTCCATGTTCATTTATTGTTCATAAGTGTTCTCTTATTCATTTTCCTGATCCCATTAGAGAAATAACTCATTATAAATTAATGCCTGATTATAAAAATAACCCATCCTCATTGTTGAAATATTCACATATCTGCAAAAGCACTAAGGACTCTTGTGTGATTAGGAGTCAACCCTGTCTCCATTCTTCTTACCCCATAAGCTCCCTGTTTGGATCTATCTCAGGTCTGCTGTCCTTGATATCTTACTGCATCCACTAGCTTCTCTGCCCAGGGAAGATCCCATGGGAGGCCTTTTGTCTTAGTTTGCCAGTGCTACCATAAGAAATACCCTAAGTGGGTGACTTTAAAGAACAAAAATGTATTTCCTCACAGACCTAGAGGCTAAAAGTTAAAATTAGGGTCTTGGGTATATTGATCCTTTCTGTGTGCCTTTCCCCTAGTTTTTGATGACTGCTGGCAATCATTTGCTTTCCTTTGCTTGTAGATGATTGTCCTGCTTCATCTCTCTTCCACCTATGTGTTTGTCTCTGTCTATTCTGTTCTTCTTCCAAGACACTAGTCAGAAATGATTATGTTTAGGAACCACCTTACAGTGGCATGACCTTATTAACATAACCTATTAACACAACATCCCATTGCCAAATGGGATTACACTTACAAGTAAAGGAGTTAGAAATTCAATGTATACTTTGGAGGGGACACAATTCGACCCATAATACTGTTTCAGGGCTCTTGATCATTATTGACACCTTCACTATGAACTCCATACATCCAGGCTTTGATGTAGGTAAGGGACATTCTTAGGACTTAACACATTTATTCATAGAACTGCACCATGCAGTCCCTGAAGTTGGTTGGAAATTACTAAAGCCCACAAGGATAACACCAGCCACTCCTTGGAAGGAAGGTTGGGCAATCTACTTCCACAGTGATACTGCCTCAGAAACCCATGAGGAGTCGTTATGAGTCAGGTCTGACTGGATGGCAAATAACAACAACAACAAACAAGGATAACAAGTTCTGAATCAGACACACCCAGGGGATGAATTCTGACATCTATTCCCTCCTCTATAACATTGGGCAGGCAATCTCTTTGAACTTAGTTGGCACATTTGCAATGTGAAGGTAATAACCCATAGACAGGGCTTGAAAAGTGTTGCCAGCTGTCATCCCACTCTCCTCCTAGCACAGAAAATAAAATAGTCTCATATGTTTGTTGATTTGCTAGCAGAGATGGGATAGGGGTGATGACCCCAGAGCATTTCAGGGAAAAGTGTGCTTGTACTAATGAGACTGTTACACCAGGGGTGGTTGCATACTAGTCCTTTATAACTGTCAAGCTGCCTAACGCTGTGTAACTGGTAGAAAGGAGAGGTTTCTCTGTTCTTTGGGTGTTACTCAAATACCCAAAGAAGCTGCTCCCTTACATCCTTTTTTTTTTTTTTTAATTATAATTTGGGTGAAAGTTTACAGAGCAAATCAACTTCAACAATTCATATACATTTTGTTTTCTGACATTAATTGCAAACCCTATAGCCTATGTTAACCATTTTCCTTCATACTTCTTTCCTGTCCCTTCCTGTCTTCTTTGCTTTACCCCCAGGCAAATGCTGCCCGTTTGATCTTATATGGTTGATTGTTCTAATAATCCAATCCCTGGTATTATTGTTCACCTTATAAACCTGTCTATCGTTTGGATAAAAATTGAGCCACAGGTGTGAGTTCAGTTCCAAGCTTGAAGGGTATCTAAGGATCACAGTATCAGGGATTCTACCAGTCTTTATCAGACTGGTAAGCTTGGTCTTTTTTTTTTTTTTTGAGTTTTATTCCACATTTTTCTTCCTCTCTATCTAGGATCTTCTATTGTGGTCAGCAGTGGTAGCTGGGAACCATCTAGTTCTTCTGGCATCAGGGTCATGGAGGCTAGAGTCCATGTGTTCCTTCACACCAATTGTTTCCTTGCATCTTTGATTTTTTCACTCTTCTTTGCTCTGGACAGGGAGAGACCACTAGCTGCACCTTAGATGGTCGCTTACAAGCTTTTAAAATCTCAGTCACTGCTCACCAAAGTAGGAAGTAGAATATTGTTTTTGTGGACTATGTTATGCCAAGTGACCTTAATGTCTGACATAGACAGATAAATTAGACAATATATTAGTAGGGGTAGAGAAAATTTAAACAGTTTATGTATCCATGTGCTCTGGACATATAATAGAATATTAAACCCAATGATTGGAAAATATGTATTTTTTTTAAACTAAAAATTAATCACATTCTGCCCTAGAAATTAGCCTCAAATTTTTTCAGAAAATTGAAATCAAGCAAAGTACATTCTTTGACTAACATATAATTAAGTTATAAAAAAATACTCTAGGTCAATAAACATACTTTTAAACATCTGATAGGGTTAAATAAAAGTTTTAATGGAAATTAGAATTACTTTTAAACATACTTATAATGAAAATACAAGGTATCATGGTGGCCCTTGTGTATATTTTCAAGGAGCATAAACTTCATTCTGACTCATTGAAATATTTTTGTAGTTTATATAGGTAGAAAGCTGAAGAATGTAGGTTGTTTTGAGCAATATAACTGGAAATAAAAATGTGATGAAGTCCTGAATAGAATTCAAAATGAAATAACAGAGAAATTCAAAAATTTTTATAGGATAAATGAACAAGGCTTGGTACTTGATCAGATGAAGCATATCATGAACAGAAGTCCAAGATCCCTCTGATGTTTCTGAATTTGATGTTTGAGAAATGGGGAAGGTGGCAATTTCTTTATTGAATTGGAGAAGATAGGGGACAAGACAGATTTGAGCATAGAGAGAGAATGCTGAGTTTGGATTAGAAAATGTAGATTTGTGATATAATTGTGAATGTATTCACATTACTAAATATCTTGAGAACACAAATGTCAGGGAAATATTTAGATATGTGAGTCATCAGCACATGGGGTATGATTATAATAATGAGACAATGAGGATAGTCACTATTTTGGATGCAGCACGTGGAACAGTGAGTTGAATTCTGATAAATGATGCATTGGGCATGCCAAGTTTGATTCACCGGTGACCCCACTGAAACAAGTTAGTGAGGATGGTAGGGGCCAGAGACTGACTGCATTGCATAGAGATGCAAAAGAGAAATGAGGAACTAGAAACAATGATTATAGTTCTTTCCTTGAAAAAAACTTGGCTAGATAGTGTTCAAAGTAATTCATAGGAAAGAAGGACACAGGAAAAAGGTACTACAGGGAGGAAGTGAGAAGAGAACTGTTAGATTATAGGGATTGTAATCAATGTAATGAAACAAAATGTATATGAACTGTTGTTTGGAAAATGAATTTGTTCTGTAAACTTTTACCCAAATCACAATACTACTACTACTAACAAAAAGCTTGCTTTGACACTGTTCAAAATAATTAAAACTCAAATTGAAATACAAGACTTATTCTAAGCAGTTATTTTATATGCATATAAGGAGACCATTCTGATTAAAATATAAAAAAAGGACAATGAGGCTTATAAGGAGAAGAGGAGGAAGAATAAGAATAAAAGATCAACCATTGGCTAATCTTAACATGATTGAACTCTTCTATCTCCTTTTACTGAGATCAACTGATGGTGATCATCAACATGATGATCATGGTGGTATTTGGCTCTTTGCCCACCTACAGAATTGATAGCTTTTGAAGTTTATGTCAAATAAACCTGCCTTCTAACAGGAAAAAAAAAAAAAAAAATAGCAACTTTGGGTGATAAAAGTCACTGGCAGGATTTGATCAGGAATTTTCATGGTTAATATTTCATTCAATGGGTAAGAAAAACTCTAAAATCAAACTAAGATGTCTGTTACTAATTTTCACTCTTTGACAAAATGTAGGACAGAACCAGAGCTTTAACTGAAAAAAGATAAGGGGACAAGGAAGAATTCAAGAACTGCTCACTGATGAGCATGCACATAGACTGGGAGAAAAGAGTTAATGAAGAGAGAAAATGCTAAAAATGATGCAGAGGGGTATTGTTACTGGAAAAATATCCTCACTCAAAAAACCAAACACACTGCCATCAAGTTGATTCTGACTCATAGCCAGCCCCATTGGGTTGCCAACGCTGTAAATCTTTACAGAATCAGACTACCCTATCTTTCTTCCATGGAGTGGCTGGTGGGTTTCAACTATTGACCTTTTGGTTAGCAGTCAAATGCCTGAACCACTACACAACCAGAGTTCCTTTAAAAAGAAAAGAAAAAAAAAAAAGATCCTAAAAGAAGGTAAATGAAATCAAAGGCAGAAGTGAAAGTGTTGACTATTCTAGCCTGTGTGGCTGGAAACAAGAAATGCTATGGCTATTGTTATTGGTTATTTTAAATGTCATATTTCATTATAACACTTTACTTTGTCTTCTTGAGATATCACTTGAAATCTTCTGTTCAGCACTTTTATTTTGTCAGTTCTCAGATTTGCTTTTGCTACTCTCCATTCAAGAGCAAGTTTTAGAGTCTCCTCTGACATCCATTTTGTTCTGTTCTTCCTTTTCTGGCTTTTTGTGACCTTTAGCTTTCTTCATGTATAATGATCTTAATGTCATCCCTCTACTAGTCTGGTGTTTGGTCACTGGTCCTCAGTGTGTCAAATCTATTCTTCAGGTGGTCTCTAAATTCAGGTGGAATATACTCAAGTTCTTATTTTGGCTCTCATGGAGTTGTTTTTATTTTCTTCAGCTTCAACTTGAATTTGTATAGGAGCAACTGGTGGTATGTTCTACAGTAAGCTTTTGGACTTCTGACTAATGATACTGAGATTCTCCATTCTGTCTTTCCATAGATGTAGTAGATTTGATTCTTGTGCATTCCATCTGGCAAGGTCCATGTCACCACTTACATTGCTGAAAAAAGGCATTTGCAATGAATAAGGTATTGGTCCTGCAAAATTCTATCATGTGAACTCTGGTGTCATTTCTATCCCCTAGGCGATATTTTCCAATTGTTGATGCGTCTTCTTTGTTTCTAACTTTTGTTTACAATCAGTAGCAATTATCAGTACATCCTGATTTTTGTATGTTTGGTCAATTTCAGACTTTATATGTTGGTAAAACTCTTCAATTTCTTCATATTTGGTTTTAGTGATTGGTGAATAAATTTGAATAATACTAGTACTAATTAGATTTCCTTGTATTTGTATGGATATTATCCTATCAGTGACAGCACTGTACTTCAGTACGTGTCTTGAAATGTTCTTTTTGATGATGAATGCAACACCATTCCTTTTCAATTTGTCATTCCTGGCATAATAGACCATATGTTTATCAGATTCAAAATAGGCAATACTGGCCCATTTCAGCTCATTAATGCCTAGGATATCGATCTTTATGCATTCCATTTATTTTTGACAACTTCCAATTTTCCTATACTCACACTTCACACATTCCATGTTCTGATTATTAATGGGTTTGCAGTTATGTCTTCTTATTTTGAGTCATGCCACATCAGCAAATGAAGGTCCAGAGAGCCTTGTTCCATGTACATCATTACATTCCATGCACTCTATTTTGGGGAGGTAGCTCTTCTCCAGTCATATTTTGAGTGCCTTCTAATCTGAAGGGCTCATCTTCTGGCACTATATCAGACACTGTTTCACTGCTATTCATAAGATTTTCAGTGGCCAATTTTTTCAGAAGTGGATGGTCCCATCTTTCTTTTCAATGTGTCTTAGTCTGGAAGCTCTGCTGAAAACTATCCACTATGGTTGATCCTGCTGGTATTTGAAATACTAGTAGCATAACTTCCAGCATCACAGCAACATGCAAACTGCCACAGTACAAACTGACAGACGAGTGCTGGTTAACTGCTTAGCACTTCTTACCTGCTCAAGTCTCAGAGGCCTTCTGCTATCTACAGATATATGTGGTGTCTTTTTAACAGCTTGTATGTCAGTAGCATAATATAGCCCAGATCTTCTAAAGTACATTTCTCCTTAGAATTGTTTTCATACCACATATATCATTTTTTTTTACATTAACTGATACTAAATCAATTTTTGCAGTAAAGTAATGTTCTAATAAAAATATTGACTCAGCAAACTGACTTTTATCGAACACGTCATTTAAAAATATATGTCAAGGTAAAGATATTTCTTTTAAAAATGTGTTGTATAGAAATTAGGTGTAGAGATCACAGAAGTAGGTTAGTTAAATATGCTAAGGTTCATATAAGAGACAATGGCATGCATTTAACTTTAAAATGTTTTGAATATGCACCACATTCTATAAACTCATGTACAAATAACCATATTATTAGTTGGTATTGAGTCAGCTCCAACTCATGGAGATCTTATGTATAACAGAATATTGCAGGTACCAATTATTTAGCATTTAGTGAATGCCTGATGATGTATAAGAACTCCATATACATTATCTCATTTTATCCTTGTACGAATTCTATGAGTTTGGGGTTATGTTATCCCCATTGCGTAAATGAAAGATATTAATCTTGGAAAATTTCGAGGAGCTGTCCCAAAGTCATACAGTTAGTAAATGAAAGACTAGTATGTAAACGCTGGAATATGTTCAGTGCTGTAAATTTGACACATTGCCCTGAGTAAAAAATTAACTTGGAATGGATCATAGACCTAAATCAAAGAGCTAAAACTATCGTCCTAAAAGAAAACAAGTCTTTGTAATCTTAAATTTACACACCCAAAAATTAAACACACACACACACACATACAAATGAACCATTAAAAAAAAAAAACTGGACTTCATCAAAAGTAATATGGTCTACTCTTTCAAAGTTATTGTGAAGAAAATAAATGACAAGCCATAAACTGCAGAGGAAATATTTGCAAAAAATGTATCTGATAAAGATTTTGTAGACATGATACATAAAGAACACACTCAACTCTCATGACAAGACATAAAAATGCTTATAAGAATTTAGCAAATATTTCGTATATAATAGTAATATGCTAAATTGAATTTTATCCATATACAACAGGAATCAACATTTAGAAAACTATTTTTGACATAAAATTTAATAATATAAAACATCTATAAAATTATCTCAGTACCTAGGTCTAAGTATAGCCAAAGATGTTTATGCTTATTATGAGGGAAAAAAAAAAAAAAGTTCTAGTTATTCAATAAGACCTAAACAGGTGGATAGATATGCCAGATTTATGAATATAACAGTATGGAATCCATATCTTTAAAATATTGATTATCTTCATGAGCTCTGGTAGCGTAGTGCCTAAGACACTTGACTGCTAACCAGAAAGCTGGCACTTCAAATCCACCAGCTACTCCTTGGAAGGAAGGTTGGACAATCTACTTCTGTAGTGATACTGCCTCAGAAATCCAAGAAGGGGTCGCTATGAGTAGGGTCTGATGCAATGGCATATAATAACAACAAATGTCTATGTTTATTAATAGACATTTTTTGACCAGCTTGTTTTAAAGTATATATAGAAGAGAAAAAATATAATCATGAGGCAAATTTTCAAACAGAGATAATAAAGTAGAGAGATTTCTTTACAAAATATACTCTTTACAAAGGAACAGTGGTTAAGAATCTGGAAAGACCCTTAAGAATGAAACTGAAGAGAGAGCTCATACATACATAAAACTTGACATTTGAAAGTGGTAATACTGAGATAATACCACTGTAAAAAGAGAATATTCAAATCATCATGTTGGAATAATTGATTTTCCATGTGAAAAGGTTAATTTGATCTCTTTCTTATATGATATACATAAATATCAAGTCTAGCTGAATTAAAAGGAGCTCTGGTAGCATAGTGCCTAAGGCATCTGACTGCTAACCAGAAAGCTGGCAGATCGAACCCACCAGCCACTCTGCAGAAGGAAGACTGAGCAATCTACTTCCATAAAGATTTACCACCTTGGAAACCCAAAGGGGCTCTCTATGAGATGGAATCGACTTGATAGCAGTGAGGTTTTTTTGTGTTTTTTTTTTTTTTTTGATAGGTGAATTAAAACAAAGGAGACCATGTGTTCCACATTGATTTGGTCAGTCCCAGTTTATACCTGCTATCCTGGTTAATTAGTGATGTTGTCTCTAACTGTGTGACTAAAGGGGCAAGGAAGGCAAACCCACTTTTATCACTAACTGTATGGCAAGGATCAGCATGAATCCAATTCCCACCAGAATAACAACTCAGAGTTAGGTCAAAACATCTCTGCCCACCTGGTGCCAGGTCATCAGGTACCAGCCATTGGCTCAGGAGTCTGCACATCTCCTTGTGCTTCAGGCAGCTTCTTTTTCTCTCTTTCTCTGTTGAGCCCATTTTGGCTCAATCGTAAGCTAGAAGAACTGTGCAACTCCTCCTTGTACAGCTTTTCTGTGTCTCATAGCCACCCACCTATGTCTTTAAAGATAAGCAAGAGTACATCGGATGTAGATGCGAAAAAGAGAATTTTAGGGTCAAAACAGCATCATTTGGGGAAGGAAGCATAAAAGTGGAAGATGTAACATTGAAGTCCACTTGAGCTATATGGAAAAGTAACTTGAGTATGGAAATTAACAGAGGATCAAAAATTATTGGTCTGATCATTTCCAGCAAGTAAGTACTTAATTATAGATTCAAGGTGGGACCCTCAAAAGTTTTTAAGAAGTAGAGAAATATGATACATGTATTACAGAGAGACCACTCTCATGATATTAAAGATAATGCAAGAAGTCACTTAGGAGACTATTGCAATAACCTAAATAAGATATTCTAATGCATGAGGAAGAGTGGGTTAAAGAGATATTTAGCAGTTAAAATGAATAGGAATCAGGGATAGACTAGGTATGTGAAGGGGATAAAGGAGAAATCCCATGAACTTCCCTGAGACTTTTCTCAGGTTGTGTTGTCTAATGGGTGGTAGCGACACTTAATCATGTAGGTTTTAAAAATGGCTGATAAGTTTTTGGAGAAAGATAATTAATTCATTCTTACTGTATTTCAATTTAGCATGAGAATTTTAGGTGAAGGTCTTCAAAATTATCTGATTAATTGGATCTGGAGTTAAACATAGTAGGTAAGATTGGCATTCTAACTGATAGCCTTTAACATAGAACTGATACTTGGAGTATTAGCAACCTCTGAGGTAGCCCAGGCAGAGTACACAGTGAAAGGGCAGGAGGCCAAGGTGAAGCCTCAGAGACTCCAATATTAAAAGATAACAAATTGCTGAGGAATAATTAGAGGGACAGGAGTTAAGAGAAAGTCATGACTCAAGCAGCACTACCATAGCAAACCCTGGAACAAAAGTAGCAATTATGCTTAGTAAGATGTGTTATAAAGAGCTCTGGTACCACAGTGCCTCAGGCATTTGACTGCTAACTAGAAGGCTGGGGGTTCAAACCCACCAGCCACTCCATGGAAGGAAGACAGGGCAACTTACTTTCATAAAGATTTACTACTTCAGAACCCAATGGGTGTCATTATGGGTCAGAATCGACTCGATGGCACTGGCTTTGGTTGGGTTGTAAGATGTGTTATAAAGGAGCCCTGGAGGCACAATGGTGAAGTGTTTAGTTGCTAACTTAAAGGCTGGCAGTTCTAATCCACCCAGTGGCTCTGTGGGAGAAAACAACCTACCTGGGGATGTACTCCTGTAAATATTGTAGTGTAGGAAACCCTATTAGGCAGTTCTGTTACTTATAGGGTCACTGTGAGTCAGAATTCACTCAACAGTGTGAAAGAAGAAGATGGGTTATAAGAAGTATTTCCAGGCGTAGAAAGGAGGTACATTTAAAATGGCAGACCCTGAAGGATGTTTCAAATTGATTTACAAAAATAAAATGACCTACACACAAATTTTAGTTTCATCTTTTTCTTAAAGCCCTGTTATTTCCTTTTGCCACATTTTGTGGCTTGACACAAGAATGTAGATAATTTTTGTTTAATTTCTTCCATCCTTACAACATCTCCACTTGCTTGTTTAACCAAAAAAGCAAGACAACCTTCAATGATATTCTAAATCTTATATAGAGGTAGAGTTAATGATTTAGAAACTTGCACTCAACAAGCTGAGTAAACAGACACTATTTTAACGATTTCAAGTTTGCAAATACACTACAACTTGTTGTTGTTGTTGTTGTTATGTGCCTTCGAGTTGGACTCAACTTGTAGCGACCCCTCCTTGGGTTTCAGAGGCAGTATCACTACGGGCACAGATTGCCCCATCTTCCTTCCAAAGAGTGGCTGGTGGGTTTGAACTGCCAGCCTTCTGGTTAGCAGTCCAGTGCCTTAGACATTACACTACCAGAGTAGCAGGAAGTAGGGCCCAGTGTTGTTTCTCTCACTTGTTTTAAAAAAAGAAGAGCAAAACAATTTTATTTTAATGCTAACTTTCATGGAATAATACAATTGACTTTACAGACTAGGTTCTTATTTCTAGCATCCTGTGATCGCATTTTAGCCCTGAGCTGTGTTTTACACATGGACCAAATCTGTCATTGTTATTTAAATCAATATTACAAAAATCCTTAAGTAAAAGACTTCCCAGATCAGCGCTGGGTATGGTATTCATTCTATTTTGTTGTCATTGTTGTTAAAAAATCGATGTTATTGGCAGAAGACAGCATCAAGTTTTTTTCTGGGGTGTGGAAATCAGCTATTATTTCCTTTTACATTATGATGATTATAATTTACCACCCTGGAATGAGATTGTCCAAGACTTAAACTTCTAACAAGTAGAGAGAAGGCAGCATTAATTTTCAGAGTATATAAATTTCAAATCTCTTTTCAAAATAAATGCTTCTATAAAAAGAAATCACAAAACCTAGTTAAGATGGTACAGTGCCTAGAAGTAGCAATTAATGTTTGAAAAATATAAAAAAAAAAACCCCTAAAATACTGCCTTTCCAAAGCTTTCATTATAAAGGACCATGTAATAGTCAAGGTGTTTCTAAAGGAAATGCACATTTGCTTGATGTTCCTCCATACTTACAAACTCATCTAGTCGTACAAATAAAATTTTAAAAGTACAAGATATATACCAATCAGAACTTCTGAATTTGCATTAATGAGTGTATTCATGAACTTTTAGAATGATATGGACTACAAAGTATTAGACTGAATGTTTAATGCTTCCCTGAAGAGCATCATAATTACAGGAACACTAGCAGTGTAAGTATCTATTACCTCATGCTAAGTAATATATAACCACTCCTCGGAAGGAAGATGGGGCAATCTACTTCTGTAGTGATACTGCCTCAGAAACCCAAGGAGGGGTCACTTTGAGTCGGGTCTGACTCGACGGCACATAACAACAACAACAAATAATATATAAATGAAGGTTTTAAAATAAGTATTATAAATTTGCAGGTTTGGAAATAATTTCTCAATGTAGCTCTATTTTCTTTAAATAACTCTAATTCATCAGTATATATTTTGAATATCTCTTCCCACCTACTATCTTTTTAGTCTGACAAGGTTACAATACTAAGTCTGAAATGATATGTTAAGTATTCCATATTTCTTAAAATATATTTTCAATATGCTTTTTTTAAAATTGATACTTTTATGTATTCTTTTTTTACTCTGGAGTGTTTGGAATGCAAATATTGTATCATTTTGGTTAAGTACAGTAAAGTAAAGGACATAGAAAGATTACTATAATATCTGTATCTATATTTTATCTATCTGAAGATACAAGTGAAGGTTATAATTGCATGGGATCCTCATTCATTTCATGCAGAGTAGGACTATTTCCTTTATACTCCTCCACTAGTGGTTATTTTTCTACAATAATCCTATTACCTTTGTAGCATACCATGGCTTGTAAGCCTGACATTTTGCAGGAGAGAATGGGCTCATGCACATGTCTAGGTCAGCAGTCTGTGCAACTCCATGGCAGTGTTTCAAATCCTTGAGGACTCACTGCCACACTAGTGAGTATATGACTTCCATTCTTTATTCTAAAATTGTTTTTACTGTCTCTACCTTCTTCCTCTATGATAAGAATAACAAACATTTCAACTGTGGATTTACTATATGTCAGGCACTATGAGAAATACTAGCTCTG
>NW_006921734.1:3276470-3279595 GCF_000298275.1 Orycteropus afer afer
GGTCACTATGAGTTGGGGCCAACTCTATGGCACATAACAACAAAAACATAACCTTATACTTTGTAAATTGGTCCAGCAGAGGTGTTGCTTGGGACCACAGTTTAGTCCTGTAAATCACCATGATTCTTGCATCCCTTTGTCCCTGCACAGATCTCCAATAAAAAGCCTAGCTCAATTTCCTTTTTTTTTTAAACTCTAAATTCTTTTTTTTCAAATAAAACATAGATAACACAATATCTGTCAATTCAACATATTTCACATGTATGATTCAGTACACCAATTACATTAATCATGTTACTCAAATATCATTAATGTCCACTGTCAAATTTTCCATTACCTTAAATAGAAACTCAATGTTTCCTGAACAATGATTTCCCTTTCCCCCTCCCTCTCACTCTTAGTAACCACCAGTAAATATTTGCCTATTCTAGGTATGTCATAACCAAAAACAAAAAAAGGATTTCGTGTAGATGAGAAAATATAGTATTTATCCTTTTGTGATTGACTTATTTCACTGAGCATGCTCTCAAGGTTCATCCATATTATACCATGTATCAGGACTTCATTTCTCCTTATGGCAATAATATTTCATACATGCGTCTACCAAAACGAAACTCACTGGCATTGAGTTGATCCTGACTCATAGCACCCCTTCCTTGTGTTTCTGAGGCGGTATCTCTATGGAAATAGATTGTCCTATCTTCCTTCCAAGGGGTGGCTGGTGGATTTGAACTGCCAGACTTCTGGTTAGCAGTCAAATGCCTTAGGCACTACGCCAGCAGCATTTTGTTTACTCGTTCATTCATTAATGGACTTTTGGACGTTTTCCACCTTTTGACAATTGTAAATAGTGCTGTCACGGACATGTGTCTGTTTGTGTCACTGTTTTCAAGTCTCTTGGGCGCATATCTAACAGTGGAATTGCTGGGTCTTATGGTAGCTCTATTTAATTTTTTGAGGAAGTGCCAAACTGTTTTCTATAGCAACTGTACTTCTTTACATTCCCACCATCAATGGATGAGGGTTGCAAATTCTCACATCTTTGGTGACACTTGTTATTTCCTTTTTTTTTTTTTGAAAAAAATTTTGTCTTAGCCATCCTAGTGAGGGTGAAGTCTCTCACTGTGATTGTGATTTACATCTCTCTGATGGCTAATGACATTAAACATCTTTTCTTTTTCTCCCCATCTAGGATATATCCCAATAAATAAGGAGTGGGTATATTCTCTTGGAGTTAACTGTCGATTTCTTTTAAAAGATATTAAATTTTACAATAATGAAAATAATATCTGCCAACCCAATTTCTAGCTTGACCTACTGACTTTTCAATACAGGCTGTGTTTTGAAAAGAATACAAAATTGTTTCTAGCTCTAGAGTTTGCATATGTATCCCACTACTCGGTAGTTAATTCTCCACAAAGTTTCCAAGGAAAATATTTATGGAAACAGAGTGCCTCTGGTGTGGTTTCTGGGTGAAAAGTTTCACTGACCCCTTGGTTAGCAGCTCAAAACCTTAACCACTGCACCACCAGAGCTCCTTTCATACATGTATTGTTGTTAGGTGCTGTGGAGTCATCTCCTACTCATTGTGACCCTATATACAACAGAACAAAACACTGTCCAGTCCTTCTTCATCCTCACAATCTTTGCTATGCTTCAGCCAATCATTGGAGTCACTGTGTTAATCCATCTTATTGAGGGTCTTTCCTTTTTCACTGACACTCTACCAAGCATGATATCTGTAATAGTTAGAGCTGTTTGTCAATTTGGCTGGACCACAATTCTGTGTCGTTTAAGCAATTGTGATGTGGGTTGTCCCCATGATGGGATAAGATGTATATGTTTTGAGTAGTCTGTCTGTTGAAAGTAAGTTTCCCAAGGGGTATGGCCTGCTTCCAGCATATTTATGGACATCCTGGGAAAAGAGACACTCTCTTTTGTGGATCGGGATTCTGTTGTGCTGTCTACAATAGTCCATGAGCAAACAATCCACCATTTGGCGTGGAGATCTTGGATTCATCATTCGTTGGAGTCAACAGCCGGTACTGCCTGCCAACCTTGAGCTCATCAGCCCCTGCAGCTGAGTGAGTCAAGAAAAGCCTCCAGCTTGACAATTTGATCCAAGAACTTGGGACTTGCCAGCTTCTGTAAGTGTGAGCCATTTTCCTAAGATAATTTTTTTTTCTCTCTCTATATGCTTTACTGGTTTTGCTTCTCTAGAGAACCCAGTCTAATACATTTGGTACTGAGAGTTTGGGGTTGGGGAGCAGTCAATCAGCATAGGCAAGGTGAGTATGGTTACCATGATGGACAGCAGAGTCAGAACAGTAATTAGAATAGTCTGACTCATGTGGAATTTTGACATTGACTACTTGTGCATGGTGTTCCTAGTAGTGAAATACATGGCAAACCTACTAAATATTTACTTGATCTCTATAGAAAGAAGAATTCTAGGTCATGTGAACAGCAGCCTACATTGAATCACCAGAATACAGAGTCATGGCCTCTCGATAAATTCCCAGACTTGAGTCAGTTTACAGACTCACAACCCCTTGAATGAAGGGGAGGCCAAGTCCCTTTGAGGAAGGACCCCACTACATTGCCAAAAATTTTTAATGTCAATCTTTCTTCCAGCCTTCGTCAAAGGAATCTGAGGCCTTTTATGAGAGTGACTGTTCATTGGGGAAAATGAAATAATCAGAATTTCGGGGAATTACTGGATACTGGCTCTGAACTGACACTAATTCCAGGAGACCCAAAGCATCATTGTGGCCCACCAGTCAGAGTGGGGGCATATGGAGGTCAAGTTATTGATGGAGTCTTATTTAAGGTGTGTCTCACAGTGGGTCGAGTGGGTCCCTGAAGCCATCCTGTAGTGATTTCCCCAGTTCCAGAATGCATAATTGGAATAGATATACTGAACAATTGGCAGAATTCCCACATTGGGTCCCTGACATGTGGAGTAAGGACAATTATGGAAGGAAAAGCCAAGTGGAAGCTATTAGAACTGCCTCTACCTACAAAAAGAGTAAACCAAAAGCAATACTGCATACCTGGAGGGGTTGCAGAGATTAGTGCCACCATCAAGGACTTGAAGGATGCAGAGGGGGTGATTCCCACCACAT
>NW_006921734.1:3279835-3286142 GCF_000298275.1 Orycteropus afer afer
AGTTTGCCTTCAGCTGGCAAGGCCAACAGTATACTTTCACAGTGCTTCCTCGGAGGTATATCAACTCCCCAGCACTATGTCATAATTTAGTCTGTAGGGATATTGATCACCTTTCCCTTGCACATCACACTGGTCCATTATATTGATGGCATAATGCTGATTGGACCAAGCAAGGAAGAAATGTCGATGACTCTAACTTATTGGTGAGACATATTCGTGCTAGAGGTTGGGAAATTAACCCCCAAAAATTCAGGCCCCTTCCACCTCAGTGAAATTTCTAGAGGTTCAATGGTGTAGGACATGTTGAGATATTCCTACTAAAGTGGAGGATAAGTTATTGTATATGGCTTCCCTCACAACTAAAAAGGAGGCACAACATCTGGTGGGCCTCTTTGGATTTTGGAGGCAATATATCCCTCATTTGGGTATGTTGCTGTGGCCTGTTTATCAAGTGACTTGGAAAGTTGCTAGTTTTGAGTGGGGTCCAGAACAACAGAAAGCTCTGCAACAGGTTCAAGCTGCCGTGCACACTGCTCTGCCACTTGGGCCATATGATCTGGCTGATCCAATGGTGCTTGAAGTGTCTATAGCAGATAGAGATGCTCTTTGGAGTCTTTGGCAGTCTTTGATGAATCACAATGCAGATTCTTGGTATTTTGGAGCAAAGTCATGCCATCCTCTGCAGATAAATACTTTTCTTTTGAGAAATAGCTTTCAGCTTGTTACTGGGCTTAAGAACAGACTGAATACCTAACCATGGACCACCAAGTGACCATGAGGCTTGAGCTACCCATCATGAACTGGGTGTTTTCTGACCCACAGAGTCATAAATTTGGACATGCACAGCAGCACTCTATCATTAAATGAAAGTGGTATATCAGAGATGGGCTCAAGCAGGACCTGAAGGCACAAGTAAGTTGCATGAGGAAGTGTCCCAAATGCCTATGGTCTCATTGCATTTACATTACCTTCCCTCTCCTAGTCTGCACCTATGGGCTCATGAGGAGTTACTTATGATCAGTTTTTTGAGGAAGAAAAAACTCATGCCTGGTTTACAGATGGTTCTGTGCTATATGCTGGCACCACTTGAAAGTGGACAGCAGTGGCACAGCAGCCCCTTTCTGGGACTTCCTTAAAGGACAATGGTGCAGGGAAATTCTCCCAGTGGGCAGAACTTTGAGCCATACATATGTTCACTTTGCATAGAATAAGAAATGGCCATATGTGTGATTGTATATGGATTCATGGGCTGTGGCTAATGGTTTGGTCAGATAGTCTGGGACTTGGAAGGAGCATGATTGGAAAATTGGTGACAAAGATGTATGGGGAAGAGTTATATGGATAGATCTCTATGATTGGACCAAAGGACTAAAGATATTTGTGTCTCATGTGAATACCCACCAAAAGGTGACCTCAGCAGAGAAGAACTTTAACAACCAGTTGGATATGATGACACGTTCAGTGGGAACAAGCCATCCTTTCTCCTCAGCTACTCCTGTCATTGCTCAATGGGCTCATGAACAAAGTGACCATGGCAGGGATGGAGGTTATGCATGGGCTCAGCAACATGGACTCCCACTTACCAAAGGTGATTTGGCTACCACCACTGCTGAGTACCCAATTTGCCAGCCCTGGAGACCAACATTGAGTCCACAATATCGAACCATTCCTTGGGGTAATTAGCCAGCAACATGGTGGCAGGTTGATTACATTGGACCACTTCTATCATGGAAAGGACAGTGTTTTGTTCTTACCGGAATAGATACTTATTCTAGATATGGATTTTCCCTCCCTGGACTCAATGCTTCTGCCAAAACTACCATCCATGGACATACAGAATGCCTTATCTACCATCATGGTATCCCACACAGCATTGCTTCAGATCAAGGGACTCACTTCATAGCAAATGAAGTGCAACAATGAACCTATGCTCATAGAATTCACTGGTCTTACCATGTTCCCCATCATTCTGAAGCAGCTGGCTTGATAGAACAATGGAATGGCCTACTGACAACAAAATTACAGCACCAGCTAGGTGGCAATACCTTAAAGGGGTGGGGCAATGTTCTCCAGCAAGCTGTATATGCTCTAAAGGAGCATCCAATATATGGTGCTGTTTCTCCAATAGTCAAGATTCATGGGTCCAGGAACCAAGGGGTGGAAACAGGAGTGGTACCACTCACTATTACCTCTAGTGACCCACTCAAAAAATTTTTGCTTCCTGTCCCCACTACTCTATGCTCTGCGGGTCTGGAGATCTTAGTCTCAAGAAGATGAACACTCCCAACCTGGAGACACAATACCGATTGCATTGAACTGGAAATTAAGAATGCCACCCAGCCATTTTGGCTTCCTCATGTCACTGGATCAACAAAGAAGGGCATTACTGTACTATTTGGTGTGATAGATCCTGATTACCAAGGGAAAATTGGATTGACATTACATAATGGAGGTAAAGAAGAATATGTCTGGAATACAGGAAATTCTTTAGGACGTCTCTTAGTACTACCATGCCCTGATTAAAGTCAATGGACAATTACAGCAATCCAATTCTGATATGACTACTAATGGCATGGACCCTTCAGGAATGAAGGCTTGGGTCACCCCACCAGGCAAAGAACCATGACCAGCTGAAGTGCTTGTGGAGGGCAAGGGAAATACGGAATGGGTGGTGGAAGAAGGTAGTCTTGAATATCAGCTACAACCACATGACCAGTTGCAGAAAAGAGGACTGTGATTGTTATATTTCTTCATTGTATATGTCCATCAAGTATTTTTGTTTCCTTCTGTTATAAACTGTGAAATGTAAATAAGGTTAATGTGTTTTGGTAGTACGTGTGTTAGTGTATCATATTAGGCAGAAATATGACTTTAAAATTGTCCTTATTTAGAGATTTATATGGTTAAGAAGATGTGTACAACTGCCAACTTGACAAGGGGTGGACTGCGATAGTTAGAGCTGTTTGTCAACTTGACTGGACCACAATTCTGTGTGGTTTAAACAACTGTGATGTGTGTTGTTCCAATGATGGGATCAGATGTATATGTTTTGAGCCACCAATCCATTGAAAGGGAGTTTTCCTAGGGGTGTGGCCTGCTTCCAGTATGTTTATGGACAACCTCAGAAAAGAGACACTCTTCTGTGGATCAGGATTCTGTGGTGATGCCTACAACATTCCGTGAGCAAACAATCCACCATTTGGCCTGAAGATCTTGGATTCGTCATTCGTTGGAATCAACAGCCAGTATACTGCCTGCAAACCTTGAGCTTGTCAGTCCCTGCAGCTGTGTGTGTCAGGAAAATCCTCCATCTTGATGTTGGATCCAAGAACTTGGGACTTGCCCGCTTCTGTAAGTGTATGAGCTATTTTCTTAAGATAAATTTCTCTTTCTCTCCTTCTCTCTATATAAGCTTTACTGGTTTTGTTTCTCTAGAGTACCCAGTCTAACATGATATTTTTTTCCAGGAAATAGTCCCTTCTGACAACGTCACCAAAATAGGTGAGACAAAGTCTGGCCATTCTGGCATCCAAGGAGCATTCTGGCTGCACTTCTTCAAGCAGAGATTTGTTTATTCTCTTGGCAGTTCATGGTATATTCAGTATTCTTTGCCAACCCTAAAATTCAAAAGCATCAACTCTCCTTCAGTCTTCCTTATTCATTGTCCAGCTTTCACATATATATGAAGTGATTGAAAATACCATGGTTTGCGTTTGCCCACCTTAGTCTTCAAAGCAACATTTTTTCTCTTCAGCACTTTAAAGAGGTCGTTTGCAGCAGTTTTGCCTAGCACAATATGATGTCTGGTTTCTTCACTGCTCCTTCCTGACTGCTCCTTCCATAAGTTCTGATTGTGTATCCAAATAAAATGAAATCTTAGACAACTTCAATTCAGTCTTTCTCCATATATCATGATGCTTCTTATTGGACCAGTTGTAATGATTTTTGTTTTCATATATGTATAGAAATATTTAAATTTGAATTTATTTTCAAGATTGTGTGTTTCAATGTTTGAAATTTATTCTTGATAGAAATTTATATGCTGTAGATATATTTTGAGTTTATTGATTATTGTATGTGATCATGTTTTTGAATTCAATAAATAAAAGTCTAATTTCTAATATCTGTGTTTTTCAAGTCCTTCCTTTTCAATTATAAGACTTTGTCAAGCATAAAAGATCTATAAGTCATTTTTCTACTTCAGTGGTAAAACAGTCCATTGTAAAAAGAGAACATTTTATTTGACACGGGTTCTCAGATTTTCAAATCTGACATTTCCATTTGACATGGATTTCAAGCATCCAAATTGTACAGTATCAATTTTGTTCCATAAAAATTTAAAGAAAGCAAATTTATATGTATGTTCAATTTTAGAAAAATAAAAAGATTTGAAAAAATGCATTTAATAATTGAAATGTTATTATTAAATATTGTAAAAGAGATCACAATAGGAGATATTAGTTAGAGTAGGGGAGAAATATGGAACAAAACTCAAAATAATATAAAAGACCAGACTTACTGCTCTGATAGAGACTGGTGGAACCCAAGAGACTATGGGGCTTACACACCCTTCACGCCTGGAATGGAATGACTGTGGCTCAACTTTCACCAAAATGTACAAAGACGTAGAGGGTAAAAAAATAATACCAAGGAGGTATGTACTCCTTAGAACAATCAACCATTTGGGATCAAAAGGGCAGAATTTGCCCAGCAATAAAGCTAAGAAGGAACGAAGGGATAGGAAAGAAGGATGAAGGGAAATGGTAAATACAGGGAAGAAGTGGGAAGAGTGCTATTATATTGTAGGGACTCCAATCAATATCACAAAACAAAACACATATAAATTGTTGAATGGAAAACCAATTTGCTCTGTAAACTTTCACCCAAATCACAGTAAAATTTTTTACAAAATTGATTTTATTATCCTACACACACATTACTCCTGAACACATATTATATTTACTTTTTCCTTGCCATTTATTTCAGACAGATCATACATTTTATAAACTTGTATTGGTCAAACCAAATGACTCATTTTTTCCTACTGTTCTATCTATTTTCATGTGAGAAGCATCTCACTGTGAATTTTTTTTTTTGTTTAATAAATTGAAGTCCAATGTCAGCAAAGCTTAGAATTTATCCTGATAAATAAGTTTCTCTGAAGAACATGGAATTGGGCCCTTGCTATCTGTTCTGGAAGGAAACATTTAAGTAATGACATTAACTACTTTAAACCCATTTTGGAATTAGAGAAGCATGCTTCTAAACTCTCTTTAAATGCACACAGGTTTTCAGAGAATTCTGCCTAAGCATTCAAAAAGAGAGCAAAACTGGCTTGATATTAAGCCATTCTCATTCAGATGAGTAATAGGAAATAGTAATAGGAAATAGAAATAGGAAAGAGTAATAGGAAATAGAAATAGTGAAAGAGAGAAGTCATTAAGTCTCAAGTGTGCAATTTTGTGGTACTACCAGGAGGCAGTTCTGGTGGCATAGCGCCTAAGGCACTTGATTGCTAACCAGAAGGCTGGCGGTTCAAACCCACCAGCCACTCCTCGGAAGGAAGATGGGGCAATCTACTTCCATAGTGAGTGACACTGCCTCGGAAATCCAACGAGGAGTCTGGTCCGACTCGATGGCAAATAATAACAACAACAACAGGGAAGCAACAGTCCATAGATTTCTGGCAAAAAATCTTAAGTCTCAAGAGAGATAAAATGTTGACTTGTGAAGATCTAAGCTCTATATACACTAAATCCAAGTATTAGCTATTCTTTATCTAGAGAGAAATGTGGACACACTATCATACATGATCTTAGAGATTTTACATTTTTCAATATTGCATCTCTGTTAGATAGACTATGTAAAACACCATGACATTTTGATGAAAGCAACACAAATTTATGTTTTGTGTAAATTGGTGATGGTTTATAGCATGTCTGATTTGATAAAAAAGTATAGTTAATTCATTCTTTCAACCATCAAAATTTCTGTTTCCTGAAAACGGATTGAAATGATACATCATCAACTTAACTAAATGAATATAATTAGCAAATTATCTGTTTCTACAGTATTATGACATGGTTTCTTTAGTCACTCTAGTACTATGATCTGGGAAGTCACTATTGAATAATAAACACATACAGTTGTTTTGTGTTTGATTTGTGATCAATCTTTGTGGGTATAGATGTTATAAAAGATTATACTTTTCCTTTGAATTGAACCTTAATACATGGTTTATGATTATTTTTGTGAATCTAGGTGTGTTGGATTGGGTTCTCTAGAGAAACACAAAAACCAGCAAAGT
>NW_006921734.1:3287486-3289325 GCF_000298275.1 Orycteropus afer afer
AGAGAGAGAGAGAGAGAGAGAGAGAGAGAAATAGGAACGTGGCTCACACACTTACAGTAGTTCACACGTTCCAAGTACTTGGATCAAACATCAAGCTGGAGGCTTTTCCTGACTCACGCAGCTGCAGGGGCTGATGAGCTCAAGGTTGGCAGGCAGTATACTGGCTGTCGACTCCAACGAATGACGAATCCACAATGTCCAGGCCGAATGGTGGATTGTTTGCTCATGGACTGTTGTAGGCAGCACCACAGAATCCCGATCCACAGAAGTGTCTCTTTTTCCAGGATGCCCATAAATATACTGGAAGCCTGCCATACCCCTAGGGAAACTCCCTTTCAATAGATTGGCTGCTCAAAATATATACACCTGATCTCATCATGGGAACAACCCACATCACAATTGTTTAAACCACACAGAATTGTGGTCCAGCCAAGTTGACACACAGCTCCAACCAACAACTATTACACTGACCTTCCACTTTACCAAGCATGATAGTCTTCTCCAGTGAAGGGTCAAAGAAAGTGAGTCATAGTCTGGCCATTCTTGCTTCTAAGGAACATAGATATCATTCATCATTTTTTAAAGAAAGGTGTTATTTCCAAAGTGTTATTCTGGTTATTTCTTCTGTTTTTCAAGAGTTTACAAAATGAATGGCTCCTGAAATTTCTATGACTATTTGTCATTTTCTTTTGAACCAGAAGCTTCTATCAATAGGAGCTATTGGTTTGATTGCATCTATTTTTTCCAACACAGTGGTCTGTGTTACATACAGCAAAACTCCTTGAGACAGTTGTCTGCATCTCATTTTCTTTCCCCAAATTAATTCTTGGACCCACTCAGGCTTTCACTCTATCTCTCTACAGAAACTTCTATTGTCAAGGTTGCAAATAACCTGAACATTGCTAAATCCAGTAGTCAGTTACCAGTAGTTGGTGTTTTAATAAACACACTGTTGATCACTCTTCTCTTCTTGAAACATTGTTTTCTTTTTGCCATTCAGGATATAATCACTGTTCTCCTATGTTATCGAAAATTTATTTTCAGACTCCTTCCTTGATTTATCCAGATTGCTGAAATTGAAGTGCCCAGGGATTAGACCTTTGCTTTCTCCTGTGTTCACTTTTTTAATGATCTAATCCAATTTTATGGCTTTAACTTTATACTGATGCCTTTATACTAATGGTACACAAATTTTTACACTTTATCTCTGTGGTAGGTTAAACTATTTACTCTGTTCATCCTAGATGAAGATTATATACCCATACGATAAAGATGTCAGACTTGACCATGTCACTTGTTTTGTCCAGTGAAATAGAAGTAGAAATCTTGTTTGTTACCACTAGGAGTTATATAAGCCAGTGCATAATTCATATCTTTTTCTTCTGCTGTGAGACTGGTAAAGTGTTAAATATGTCTGCTCTCTCAGGCTGAGTCCCAGAGTCAAAGTAACATGAAAAAAAGTTACAGCAGACTTAAGATGGACATGTAGTGAAAGTAAGATTTAAAAATGTGTTTACTGTAAGTAAGATTTAAAAATGTGTTTACTCTAAGTCACTGAGACTTGGAGTAGTTTGTTCCTGCTGTATAACAAACTATTCTGACTGGCACAAACCCTTCCTTTCCCCTAGATATCATGTATTTACTTTATTCAATCTCTGCTGATGGTCTGCATGTTCTATCTAAACTCCTAATCCCCTCTCCCCCTAAACCTATTCCTCCTACAGTCTTCTTCCACTTGGTAAATGACAATCTAATCCCTCCTGTTGATAAGGCCTTGACTCCTTTCTTCTCTTACAGTCCCCAATTGATCTACTGACAGAGCCTCTGAACTTCAAAATA
>NW_006921734.1:3290005-3291353 GCF_000298275.1 Orycteropus afer afer
TTCACCCGTGCCATGAGGGCTCACTCTCTCACTACCTTCAGGTTTTTTTTTTTTTAATTCATGAAATTTTACTTGACCAGTCTATGTAAAGCAACAACTCTAACTTCCCAAAACCACCTCTGCAGCATTCCTAATCATCTCTGTTCCTTTGTTTTTTCTTCAAAGTACATATCACATTGTGATATTGTGCCTATCTGCTTGTTTATGCATCTATCAATATTAGCTCTATGACAGGTTGGATTTTATCTATTTTGTTCACAGCTGTATCTCTTGCTCAGGTCAGAGACTGGCTGCTCAGTAATAAGTGTCAATCAATGATGTGCAGACATACAAAGAGAGCTATAAGGTCCTTGTTCCCCCACTTACTATGCTGGTGACCTTGGACAATTCTTCTTTTTGCCTTAGTTGCTTCATCTGTAAATATCTGAATAACGGCTTATTTCTTAGGGTTTGTATGATGATTTTAAGAGAAAATATAGATATAATACTTAGAGCATTGCCTGGTATATGGTAAGCAATCAGTACATGTTAGCTTAAGGAAAGCAGAATTATGATTTAGTAGACAAGCTGAGAGTAAGTATGCTAGAGACACATGATTTCCTATCCCTGCTGAACCACTGAAACCTGGGTCAACTTGAGTAAGCCTCATGCTCTTTACCTTAGTTTTCTTGTCTTTGAAATGATGACAATTATAATAGAATGTATAGAATTAGAAATTCAGCCTGTGTTTTAGCAGTAAGGATAACAGCTATTTTTGTTACGACCAAGATTTTTCAGCTATTTATTTGTACTGGGTACTTAACTAATTCTTTGACAATCTCCAAAGGGAGCTATTGTTATTTTCCTTAGTTTTCTAAATAAAGAAAATGAAGCTGTAGAGAGGTTTGGGAACTTGTACCAGAACATATAGCTAACAGGTGGTGGAGCAAGGGTTTGAGCTTAATTTTCTCTGACAACAAGCACTCTTGATCACTGACCTAAACTTCTCTATTTATTTGTTATTTGAGTGTTTATTCCCAGAGAATTAAAAGTATATCTGTCAGGGTAATTTATATAACAATAGTTGAGTAAACAGTGATTCGGGATATATATTAAAAAAAATGATCCAAGCAAATAATAAAAAGTTTCATTGTGGAAGATTAGGAATTCTTGCGACATGAATGGTATTGACAGTGGGAATTCAGATCAAGAGGGAGCCATGAAAAAAGGTTTTTTTTTTTTGTTGTTGTTGTTGTTCTTTGGGAGAAAGTTTACAGAGCAAATTCCATATAGCAGTTCACACACACATTGTCTCATGACATCGACAACAATTTACCCCAATGCAAGAGCTCCCCTCCTACTTCCTCCC
>NW_006921734.1:3293051-3293558 GCF_000298275.1 Orycteropus afer afer
TAACTCATATTTTTAACACCTAGGATAATTTTGAACTCTGAGTTCTGTTGGAAAAGAAAAGAATTCATCATATATATTCAACCATTTGGAAATTTTATGAAGAAATTCATCTATCTATATTAAATAAGGAATTCTTTTCATGTTATTATTTTTTCCTATGTTGAAACAAATTAGTACATATTTGTTGACATATCTTTAAAAACATAGAAGCAGGACTACTGGTAAGATGGCAGAACTAGTAGACAAACTACTCAGACCCTCTTCAACAAAGAATGGAGAAACCAATTGACAGAGATAAAGAAGATAATCCTAGGGCCCTGAGCTTTGAAAGTAAGTATATAGAAGTTGATTAGGCACCAACTAGTGGAAGAACCTGAATGAAAACAGTGAGTATGGAGAAGGACAGAGCTATGGACTGTCAGCTACTCTGGCAGCTCCAAAAGTCTCAATATTTCCAAGTGGTGTTAGGACCTGAGAATTGACCTAAAGATCAGCCCTGGTCACCAA